>NC_056741.1:924398669-924511169 GCF_019279795.1 Protopterus annectens
ATCCAGCATGGACAGATGCCAGACATTTACTAATTGCATTCATAAATAAAATCATGACATAGTATTAGCATCATATGAATACCTCAGAAATCCTGCAGGAAATACATGCCAAAAAGGGGACATTCCTCAGTATTAGCTACATTTACCATTAATACTTCTATTTTTCACCTCTTTTTTTTCTTAGCACTGTTTTACATGAATTTATAATTGCATGTACATCTCATGGGATTCCTCAAAGAATGAATATGAGTTTCATGCTTAACCATCCCTACACACTGTTTGGCTTATTTTCAAAAAATGCTTTTACTTTTTTTCCTCTGATCTGACTTTGTTAGAGTACATTGGCTACTTACTTCCTTATTCTGCTCTCTGACTTTTCTTCACTTTCTTTTTTATTTGATTGTTCATTGCTTGGCATTCCCTTTTCTTTCTGCTTGGCATTCTTGTCTGCAGTGTCAGTAAAATTTATTTTATCATCAACTTGTGCCAGCTTGCATTGTTTGTTGTGATACTTCTGGTTGTGGCTGAAATGCTTTAATCAATAACTGAAATAATTAGATTAACAAATACATAACAAACACCTCTCAGTATAGCACAGTATTATGCTGAGAGACACTTACAAACATCACCTTGTACACCTGAACATGTTTATTAAATTCTCTCCATTTCTACTTGTATTCTGTGTAAAACTGAGCGAATAGCTTAACTCAACTGTGCTTCAGGGTCACTTCTTAAAAAAAAAAAAGAAAGAAATGTGCTTAGTGAGGTTATCCTAATAAATAAATTATTTTATATCTGTGCGTGAAATCTTCAATTTTTTTAATTAAACTGCAAATGCTTTTATAGTCAGACCTTGAGAGAAATATTGTTAAATCAAAATGTGTTGCAGCGACAAGGCTCCAGACAACCTGAAGCCCACAGGAGACAGACAAGCACTGAGGCATCTGTTAGCTTTAGACATTCCAAGAATATAAATCATTTCATTTCACTTGCCACTGACTGCATAAAGTGACCATGTCCAAGATTTAATTCAAGCTGTGAACCAAAGCTCAGGTGGGCTTTGGTTTGGTAAATTCATGATTTATTAATGTGCATGCTTTTCATCTGAGAAGACATGAATAAAAAAGAAACAATACAGAAGAGTCAAAGGCAGGTGTGTTGGGGTCTCATGACCCCCTTAACAATAAACCAACTTTGGAGGTGCTTCAGTCTAAAGGTGAGAGTTTAGTCTTTTTTCATCATATTTCAGCAAGTGTGTGCTTTGACTAATATTTTCATGACAAAGCTTGTTATACAAAGTGATCATGTCTGGTGATCCATTGGTTTCCCAAGTATCTTATCCTCATCAACACTGATCAGAGATTACCATACACTTCTAAATCATTTATGACTAGAGTATATAGAAGACACCATTCTGAGATTGTAAAATACAGTATAAACATTTCCCCTTACTTAGCTGTTTCATATGGCGTGTGTGTTTATAAATGTGAGAAGTGATATGAGAGTAGCTCTTGGACTGTTTTCTTTTTATCTCTGTTACCTGGCTTTAAACATAAACATACAAAAGCTGATAATACATTTTTGTTAGCATCTTCCTGAGAAACACAAAGTAATGACATGCATAACTATCCCTCCATCTATCTACTTATCTATCTGTATACTCATGGTGTTCTGAAAACAGGTGCAGTCTCATGAAATTATAATACGTATCAAAATCAGTCCTAATGCAGTGCAAAGTTCTTGTTTCTTTTAGTACTGAAAGTATCACCAGGTAACAGAATATTTTGTTACATAATCAGAGTCTACTATGCAGCCTATGGATTTTAGAATAGAATCTCAAAATGTTTTTTTTGTGTTCCCCTTTGCTGATTAAGTCAGACTTTTCAGATTTACTTGGGGTTTCTGAATAGTTCCTGGGTACCATAGCAATCAAGGTAATTGAATTATACTAATATGTCAAGGGGATCAGCATTAGTTTCCTGTGGGGCTTCAGTTGCCTATTACCCCAAAGGGTAGTATAGCTACTGTAGTATTAACAACACATTTATTTACTGCCCACTGCAATGGCTTGCAACAGGACCTTCACACTTGAGTTTGTTGTTAGTCATTAACATTCATGAGCAGAGAGTAGTGATGTCTTCGTCACTTACTTCTTCACATTCATGAGGGAATATCTGTCAGATGTCCATATTGGTGGTATATGAAGTGCCCTTGATGTCACCTCTGCCCTCATCCGCAACATTGTTACTCAAGGGACAGCAGCTATGTTGGACGCAATGTAGGCTGACTGGCCTGCTAGTTCTTCATCTTCATCTCTCTCTCTCTCTCTCTCTCTCTCTGGTTTCCTTCTTCCCCTTCTCCAGTATTAAAATCTTTGCACCCTTTTAGCCTTTATACTGCAATTGCAGTATATTGACAGTAACAGCAAAAAGCAATATGACATGACAGAAATGTTAGCACAGTCCTTCTGCCTTATCACATATGATATATTCCTCAGTAGCTCTGCTTTGCTAATGCCAGCATTATGCCTGCTCTCATTATCACTGGTCATGCATTGTGTACACAACAGGCTGTTTAACACATATTTACTACAATGGATTTCTCACTATAGGCTATCTTTGAGCTACTGAATTTCATTCATTGTCATGATAGAAGGAAAAATTGAGAAAGACACAATGTAGGTTCTCTCTGCATTGCAGTACAGGGAAGAGTTATCCCTCTTAGACTAGTAGAGTGTATTTTGCACCAACCCTTTTGCTATCCACACTGTTTGTGCATTCAGATGGGTGGTAATTCTATGCTGATACTTCATAGTTTAACAGTTTTCAAGAGTCGTGTGTATGTGTGTGTGTGTGTGTGTGTGTGTGTGTGTGTGTGTGTGTGTGTGTGTGTGTGTGTGTATGTGTGTATTTGTGTGTTTGTATCTATATCTATGTACATATATCTATATATAGATTGATAGGTGTCTCTCTCTCTCTCTCACTTTCTTTCTCTCTCTTTCCACACACACACACACACACACACACACACACACACACACACACACACACACACATACAAACACACCATGTTTTTTATATGTTAAGCTTCTTACCTCCCATAAAATTACCCAGAATCCCTCTACTTGTCCAGCACTAAATACCATTCTACGCAACTATGTTCCCAATCATTCATTACAATCCATTGACCAAAAACTCTTTTCTCTAAAAACTCTTCTCTCTCCACAAACCTATGAAATCTGCTGGGCATAGTCTATACTCATACCATGTTGCTAAGGCCTGGAACTCCTTACCTGTATCCATCAGGTCAATACCCACAGTTCAGTCCTTTAAAACCATTCTGAAAGACTTCACACACAATATGTGGCTCCGTTCATGCTCAACCCTAGGATAAACTATATCCCTATATATGAATAAGTACCATGGTGGTGGTGCTGCGGTAGCATTGTCACCTCACAGTAAGACGTTGTCCTGTTCGAGTCTCAGCTAGAGTGTCTTCTGTGTGGAGACATGCATGAATGGGCGTACCTTCATTGAAGGTTGTGCGTCAGGGATGGCAACTCGGCATGTAAAAATCTACTGCCAATCATTAGCGGACTGGAGTTCCGCTGTGGCAACCCCTAACCGGGAAAAGCCGAAAGACACAACAAACACAACAATACCTTATACCTTCTTACTCTCCCTTCCTCATGCACTTCCTTACTTTAATCTATTTTTCTCCTCTGACTCTCTTTCTTAATATACAATAACCCTGTTTTTCTCTCACTTAATATTGCAATTTCTGTTTGCATTATACTAACTTCCCTTTAATTTCTCTATAAAGTGGACTAAATGTCTCTAAATACAGTAGACTCCCTCTTATCTGGTCTTGCTTTAACAGGACTCCTCTTTAACCGGCCAAAAGATTTCTGCCATAACCATAGCAACAGTCAACAGAGAAGAACAACACTTCTGCCTCTTCTGGGCACTTCACAATGTGCTTGGTTTATTGTTTTAATCTTAAAATGTTAAAATATTGAATCAAAACAAACTTGCATTTTTTATTTTATATAAGTAAGTGTGTGTGTGTGTGTGTGTGTGTGTGTGTGTGTGTGTGTGTGTGTGTGTGTGTGTGTGTGTGTGTGTGTGTGTGTGACAAATTTAAACTAGCCATTCTGTTCATAGTAAGACAGATAAAGTGCATGTGTGTGTTTCTGTGTGAGAGAATTGGTGTGTGTGGAATTTAAACTAGCCATTTGTGTCTGCGTGAAAGAGAAGGTGTATGTGTTGCTGTGTGAGAGAAGAACAAAGTAGGTGTGTGTGTGTGTGTGTGTGTGTGTGTGTGTGTGTGTGTGTGTGTGTGTGTGTGTATGTGTGGTTTAACATAACTCACAGGTGTCCAGATTTAGCCTCATAGTTTTGGTCTGTCTCTCATACAATTTGTGCTTTTCTGGCAAATCATGGAGGATTGAAGTCACTAAATAATGACATACCTATGAATTTCAGACTTCATATCTTTCAGGAAATACATGCAAACAAAAATCCTGTTCTAGCAACTTTCTAAGTTAAAAAGAGCAATATTTAAAATCTATTTCTATTATTGGGCCATGGCAGCACCATTATTTCAGACTTTGTCCAGATTTCTTGCACTAAGAGTCACATACCTCTGAACTGTCCAGATTTTTGCAGAATGTCCAGATTTATGCCTCATATTTTTGCCTATTCCTCATAAAATGTGTGGTTTTCTGGCAAATCACTAAAGACTAAAATAACTAAATGATGCCAAACATTTGAGTTTCAGACTTCATTTCCTTCAGAAAATGCATGCTGAGACAAATGCTATTATACTAGCAACTTTCTAAGTCTGTAAGAGCAATATTTAAAATGTGTCTGTGGGGGGGGGTAGGTGGTTACAACCTATAAATGCTATTTTGTATGTTTTTTCTGATTAAAAAGCCATGTGTTTATCCAGCCTAAGGCCCAGTCCCAGCGAGGCCGGATAACAGGGAGTCTACTGTAGTGTGCATTGTCATATAAGTTGTATCTGTTCTAAGCTAATGTTTTCACATTATGTCTAACTTGGTATAATTATTTAAACTTCACTTTTTTTATTATTACATACTCTGACAAACTTTCTCTCTATCATCTACCTACATCTCCTCCCACTTTCCATCCAGCTGAAATTTTTATTGCTAAGTGTAAATTAAATAACCACAAAAACCTTGTCATAGTAGCAATTTATATCCCACATGGCAACAATATCCTTACTCTCAAACACTTTTTCTCCTGGGCATCTCAAAACATCTCTTGTGGGACTGTCATCCTAGGTGATGTCAATATTGACTGGAACTCCCTTAATTCCTACTCTCCCAATACTAGCATCAATCTCTTTGGATTCTCTCAACTCATCAGCTCTTTCACCCATATCAATAAACACACAAATAACTGCACTACACATGAATGGATCCTTACCTCTAACCCCAATCTGTATCACAATGCTACTGCTCTCCCTGACTCCATCAGGGACCATTACCCTACCCATATGTTACAGCCCACACCTCATCTGCTAAAACCTCACCAATACAAAGAGAGCCGTAATCTCTCTAATTTCTGCTCAGATACCTTCGGTAATCTCCTCTGCTCTATTAACTGGTCCATTCTCTATGCCCTCCCTCTCAATGAGGCTGTCTTCAAGATTAGCAACACCTTCCTGAATATCCTAAACTCCTTAGCCCCCACTAGAAAAATAAGAACAAAAACAAACTTTGCTCCATGGTTAACCCAATCTACTTGTAAACAAATGTTTAAATGAGAAAACCTGGAAAACCTGGAAAAAAATAACAAAGTCCCATTGCCATTTCCAAACCTATAGAGAACTTAAGAAACTAACCAAGAAACAAGTCAATCTGGACAAAAAAACAATAGTATAAGATAAACCCAACTCCAACATGAACATTTTTTGGAATGCTATCAACAAACTCTTACATCCAGGCAACCCTTCTACCCCTAGCCCCTGTCCTAACAGCTCACCAACAGACACTGCCTCTTTTCTTAATTCCTTCTTCATTGACTCTATAAAAAAGTTAAATAAACCTGATAACACCTACCTCTCCCCTTCTGATCCCCTTCCCTTTACCAATTCCACCCAGTTTTGTCTTAAATCTGTCCCTACTGCATACATCAAATCTCTTCTTACCAAACTGAAAACCTGTTCCCCCACTGCTGACAACTTACCTCCTCTATTCCTTAAACTTGCAGATAACACTGTTGCACTTCTAGTCTCCATATTAGTAAACAGGACAGATCAAGAGAACACAGTCCCTGACATCTGGAAAAAATCCTATGTCATACCCCTCCACAAAGGTGGCAATTCAACTGCACCAACCAACTACAGAACTATCGCCATACTATTCTCCTTATCCAAAATTCTAGAAAAATACATTCATAACCAGATTCTCAAACAGGTTCCTATTAGCATAGCGAAAGATCATAATCACGAATACGGAAAGAGCGACAAGTATTGCGCGAAATACGGAAATGCCGAACGTCCAAAACAGAGAAAATGGAAATGTCGAAGTGCAATGGTTGGCCCTTCTGCGGTATAGCTCCGTAAGGTAAGTGTGCGATAGATAGGACTTTAGGGTTAGGATGTGGGTTAAGGTAAGTTAATAGATAGGTAATGTATGTAAGATTTAGTCTACTGTTAGAAGTAGGGTTTTATTTAGCTGTATGTATGTATGTGTATTATTTATTTATTTTGGCTGTATGTCTGTAGGGGAAGTGTGCGGTAGTTACGGACCTTAGGGTTAGGGAGGGGTTAAGGATAGTGTATAAATAGTTGTGTATGTGGGGTTTAGTGTAGTGCTGAAAGTAGGGTTTTGTTATATGTATGTGTGTTTATTTTTTTGGGTGTATGTCTGTAGGGGACTTGTGCAGTAGTTATGGACCTTAGGGTTAGGAAGGGGTTAAGGATAGTGCATAGTTAGTTGTGTTTGTGGGGTTTAGTGTAGGGTTTTGGTGCTTTACTTTAGGTTAGAAGTAGGATTTGGTTAGTGTATGTATATGGTTTATTTATTTTGTTTGGGTACGTAGTATGTAGCGGGTGGTGGGGTTGGCCGACCCTGACAGTTCGTTATTTTATTTTTCGCTGTTTAATGCGTTTGTGATTTTTGCAGCCACATTTCGAAGATCGCATTGTGGGATCGCAGTACAGTGAAGATTGCGATATTTGCCCTTTCCTCACTGTAGTGTGATCTTTGAGTTGGAATACATATTTAGCAGGGGGTGAGGGGACACAGCCCCCCACCTTACAAGTTTCGATATGTGGCTGTTTCGAAATTCTGAGCGTTCAAAATTACATTATCTTTCTATAACGTATGTGACGATTGGAGAGAGATGGGTGAAGGCTGCCAGCCTAGTGAAATAGAATTTGATATATAATTCTATCAACTGTATAAATAAATGTAAAATACGGGCTTGTGTTTTTAAATGAAAGAAAAACACTGTAAAATGTGAACTTCAAGATTGTTATGACATTGCCCCCTTGCTGTAAAGAAAAACTAAGTCAAGCATTTCAAATTTGTCTTTTGAAATTGAAATGATTTTATGACATTCTTTGATCTTTAATGTTGGTTCCAGTCAGGCTGGCTGAAGACATTCTGTCTATTGTGTTAACTAAGGACTAATTGCTAGAGTGTATATGTGAAATGCCTTTTAGTATTGTATTCTCCTGTGCAGGTGTTAGCTTGCTAAATAATGTAAATGGAGTTTCTATTAGCCTGGGAACTCAGAGCAGGTGTCAAGATGATGCAATATGAATACTGGGAAAACCTAAGTGTCAAAAATGATGTAATCTGGGGAGGACCCCGAGACATGTTTGTTAGTGATGTTTTATAAACTGTGTCTCAGAGAGAGATATAGAGCATTTTGATCTTGATATCCAACTTACCAGCACTCTGCTTATGCTCACATGTAAGTTTTCAGCACTGCGATTTCTTGTAGGAATAGTTAAATCTAGTAAAGATTAATTAAGTATTTTTCTTTGAAATCAGACCTGTGCTACTGTATTATTTTAAGTTTCTGTGTGATCTCTGAACTCTTAGATATCTCTGTGGTGTAGTAGTTTTGTCTTGTGCTTTAATTATTTATTAAATATTTTTAAAACCTTCTACCTGTGGCTGATTTGTGTAGAGATAAGCTCTAGAGTACATTGCATATTTATATAGAGTTTATTGTAATAGGCCACTCTGATAAGCCTTAGACTGTATAGTCACATTACCACTGGATAATAATATTGTACAGTAATAATTGGACACCCTTTTAAGGGTCTTTTAGTAGCTGATATTATTAACTGGTTGGGGGCAGTAATTACTACCATATAGCCTGGGTAAAGGGGCACAGCTGGAGAATCTGTGTCAGCCTTTCCCAGGAGAGTCTGTGAAGTTGTATAAATACTTATCTCAAAGTGTGTGCGTGTTGTGTCATCTACTTGGCAGGGACACGAAGCACTGGTTGGACAGAGAGGGTACTGGAGGTTCTAGCTTACCCAGTTAGGCTGAGACCTGGACCCTATAGCTGTGCCAGTGGGGAGTTTTATTGGGGAGCTGGTGAGCAAGGGAGCAGCCAGCCCCAGACTGATTGAGATCTCTGTGTGCACTTAAGGGAAATTGTACTTTACTGTGTGTATTAGTTATCCTTTTCTCTTCTATGAGATGACCTCCCTGGTGTTAGTGGTGAGGATTGAGGCTCCTTGATTGCTGGGCCAGGGCACGGTCGTCACAAGTGTTTGGCAGTGGTGGGATCTACTTCACATACTAATTGGTTTGTAGTGGTGTGGGGTAGACCAAATTCCTGTAGCTTATGTACAGTGATCTCTAAAAGTGTTTTGTACTCTAAAACAGTCACGCAGGGTATACTCAGAGTTCAGATCACAATTGTTTTATTTCTTTTTTTAGCTTAGTGTTAGTCAGGGTGAGCAGGCAGCATGTCAGCAGAAGAGTACAGAAAGCTGACAAGGAGCCAGCTGGCGGAGATGTGCCAGGCTAGGGGTCTGGTGCATGGAAACCTAACTAAAGCAGACCTGATTTGAGCCTTGGTTACAGCTGCATCAGAAAATAGCAGCCTGGAGGACAATCAGACTGACAGTGGAGTTACAATATCCTCGTTGAATGGACAGCTCAACCTTACTACAGTGGACTTAAAAATCCAGCTGGAGCTAAAAAGACTTGAGTTGGAGGACAGGCGTATGGAACTGGAAGCAGCCGAGAGAATGAGGAGCCTAGAAGTTAAAGAACAGGAATGGCAGAGAAAGCATAGAGGGAAATGCTGACTCTTCGCCAGAGCCATGGAGGTAATGGGGAAGGGAGTAACTGGACCCCAGAAGCACAAAAGGTCAGTAAAGTTCTTCCACAGTTTAAAGAGGGGGATAATTTTGATAGCTTCATTCATATGGTTGAGCGGGTATGTAAACAGTATGAAGTTGACCAAGGGCTCTGGGTACGGTTCCTGACCCCCTTACTCCATGGTAAAGCTGTAACTTCTTTAGCAAAAATACATGACACTGGAGGTTTTGATTATACTGCTGTAAAAAGATATTTATTACAATGTTTTAAGCTAACACCTGAAATGTATAGGAAAAAATTTTGTGAGCATAGCCGCAAGGCAGATGAAAATGTATGTGAATATGTTGTTGAACTGAGCACTTATTTTCATAGCTGGGTGAGTGGATGTCAGGTCATCACTTTTGAAGGGATGGCAGACCTTTTGGTAAGGGAACAAGCACTTAGCACTTTGCCTGAGGACATGAGGGTCTGGTTAGCTGATAGACAGTGTGCTACTTCAGAGGAGTTGGGGAAGAAGGGAGACCTATGCCTAGCAAGCAGGGCAGCCCTGCACAGGAAAGGGACCCCCAGTACTGCTCATGGGACTAAAGCAACCTATGGTGGGCAGCACAGACTGCCCCAACAGAATCCGCCAATAGAAGGGGAAGCCACTAGTCCAGGTACATGTCCAGGAGCTACGGTTAAATGTTTTGAATGCAACCAGTGGGGTCATGTGACATACAGGTGTCCACAGAGACAAGATGGAGAGCCAAAGGTGAGGAAGCCAGTAAGTGGGAAAGACAAAATGCCAACAGTGGGTTGTCTTGAGACAACAGGGGTATGGAACTACCATCCTGCAGATGTCCTGAGAGGGAAGGATTTGGATGAGGCTGTACTATGTACTTATGCAGTTAAATGCAGTGAGGCTAGGAGACAAGCATGTGGGTCTGGTAGCCTGGGGGAGACCCAGACAGACTGTATACTTGCAGCCAGGACTGCTGAGGTGGTTACTTCAGGGAGTGAGCTACGCTGTAGCAATGAGACTGAATGTGAGCCACAGCTGCTTGTGGGTACTGATGTTCCCTTGGACAGGGTAACTGCAAAGGTAGAGGTGAGTAGTAGTACCCAGGCTGACAGTGAGGCACCTCTGTCAGAGGATGCCAGACTTCCAATGGAAGGGGAGCTGGGAAGGGTTACAATGAGAGACTTGAGACAAGCTCAGCTCTCAGACCCTACATTGCAAGGCCTGAGGCAGGTAGCTAGGGAGGCACCTGATTCTCAAGGGAAGGGGGAATCTATATACTGGGACAAAGGGTTACTATACAGAGAGTGGACCCCTGAGGGAGGGCTAGAAGGTGAGAGAGTACAGCAGTTGGTAGTGCCTAGAGATTACCATCTGGCGCTTCTAAACATAGCCCATGATATTCTCTTTTTAGGTCATATGGGCATAAAAAGTACAAAGAGGCGTATTATGTAAAACTTCTGTTGGCTTGGAATTTCCAGAGATGTAACAGGGTACTGCAGGACCTGTGAGCAGTGCCAAAAGGTAGGCAAGACAGGAGATAATGTAAGAGCTCCTTTGATGCCTTTGCCTGTGATTGAGGAGACATTTCAGAGGGTAGCTATGGATATTGTGGGTCCTCTGAGTACCCCAAGTTCCACAGGGAAAAAGTAGATCCTAGTGATTGTAGATTATGCTACACGATACCCTGAGGCAGTGGCTTTGTCCTCCATTGAGGCAGAGAAGGTGGCAAATACTTTGCTAAAGATTTTCAGCAGGGTAGGTTTCCCAAAGGAAATACTGTCTGACAGAGGTGCCAATTTTATGTCAGACCTGCTGGCTTGTCTGTGGAAGTCCTGTGGGGTGAAGCACATGAAGACCACCCCCTACTATCCCCAGACTAATGGTCTTGTTGAGAGGTTAAACTCTACAATCAAGTCCATGCTATGGGCATTTGCAGATCAGTTTAAGAGGGAGTGCGACATATATTTGCCCCATCTGTTGTTTGCTTACAGAGAGGTTCCCCAGAAATCCACAGGTTATTTACCCTTTGAGTGGCTGTATGGGCATAGGGTGAAGGGACCTCTAGATTTAATTTGAGATGAGTGGAAAGGTGAGTGTGAGTCTCACAGGGAGTGTGTTGTGGCATACATCCTAACCCTCAGGACAAGGCTCAGGGAACTCATGGGCTTGGCCCAGTAGAACCTGGCAGAAGCCCAACAGCAGAAAAAGGTGTGGTATGACAGGAATGCTCGAGCTAGAGAGTATGCTGTAGGGAAGCAGGTGATGGTTCTCATTCCTATCAGACACAACAAGTTGCAAGCAGCTTGGGAGGGACCCTACAAGGTGGCAAGAAAGTTAAGTGATGTTAACTAAATGGTGGAAGTGCTAGGCAGATGGCAGGGGCACAAATTGTACCATGTTAACATGATGAAACCTTACCATGATAGGGAGGCCCTTGTGCTGAGCATTTGCAGTGGATTGCAGGAGGAGTCTGAGAGAGATCTTGTGACTGATCTCCTCAGTGAAGCTCGGGCTGACACCTCGGTGGAAGGGGTAGCAATGTCCCAACAGCTATCTCCTACCCAGGTTCGAGAAATCCGAGCAGTGTTGCAGGGGTTTGGGGGCATGTTCACCGGGAAACCAGGGAGCACCCACCTGGTGCAGCACCAGGTAGATACAGGACCCCAAAGGCCTATCAGACAAGCCCCTTAGTCCAACAGACTCTGAAGAAAGAGGTACAGGAGATGTTGGAACTAGGGGTAATTCAGGAGTCCAACAGTCCCTGGTCTCACCAGTGGTATTGGTGCCAAAGATGGATGGCATCAACATGTTCTTGTGTGGATTACAGGAAAATAAATAGTCACACAGAGTTGGATGCTTACCCCATGTGTAGGACAGATGACGCCTTAGACCAGCTGGGTGGGGCTAAGTATCTTACAACAACTGATCTTACCAAGAGTTACTGGCAGGTGCCCTTGACACCCAGTGCTAGAGAGAAGTCAGTCTTTGTGACTCCTTTTGGCTTGTATGAGTTCACAAAGATGCCCTTTAGGACGAAGAGTGCCCCTGAAACTTTCCATAGGCTGGTATATCATATCATAGCAGGAGCAGGAGGGTTTGTCCTTGCTTACATGGATGATATTGCTATCTACAGCCATTCCTGGCAAGAGCACCTTAGGTTTATAGGTTCATAGGTAGGTACTGGGCTATCTGCCCGAAGGCATATATTAGCCCAGCCATGTTGTGCGGTATTCACCGCCCCTTTGGTTAGTTCCCTAGGTCCTTGATCTAGCAGCTAGTACCCTGGTGTCAGCATGTCAGGGAGGTGATGAGCAGACTATAGAGGGCAGGGTTGATCATTAAGCCGAGCAAATGTCAGGTGGGTATGGTAGAGATCTCCTACCTAGGACATAGAGTGGGGAGTGGTAAGATAAGGCCAGAACCTGCCAAAGTGGAAGCTATTCAGGCATGGCTTGCACCTGTTACCAAAAAGCAGGTGAGGGCATTCTTAGGGACAGCAGGGTACTACAGAAAGTTTGTTCCCAATTATAGTACCATAGCTGCTCCCCTCACAGACCTGACAAAGAAGAACAGGCCAAATAAGGTAGTGTGAACCCCAGCATGTGAGCAGGCATTTCAGAAGCTTAAGGAAGCTTTGGGAGGAACCCCTGTGTTAGCCAGTCCAGACTACAGCAAAGACTTTGTTGTGCAGGTGGATGCTTCAAACTATGGGGTGGGGGCTGTACTTAGCCAAATTTCTTCAGAGGGAGAAGAGCACCCAGTGGTTTATCTCAGTCGTTGGCTCCAACCCAGGGAGGAATGCTATGCAGCGGTAGAAAAGTAATGTCTAGCCATAGTGTGGGCACTACAAAAACTTCAGCCTTATCTGTATGGAAGAAAATTCACTGTGATGACAGATCACAACCCTCTAACATGGTTAAACAGAGGCAGTCAGCAAAATGCAAAGTTGCTAAGATGGAGTCTGGGGTTCCAAGCATATATGTCAGTGCAGCACTGCAGTGGGAGTAGCAATACCAGTGCAGATGGGCTCTCAAGACAGGGAATGGGGTGAGGTACACCCAGATAGACCTGACACTCTCAAGTGATGTTTCTCAAGGGGCACTTGAAAAACTTGCTTGAGTTCCCAGGGGGGGAAGACATGTGACGATTGGGGAGAGATGGGCGAAGGCTGCCAGCCTAGCCAAATAGAATTTGATATATAATTCTATCAACTTTATAAATAAATGTAAAATACAGGCTTGTGTTTTTAAATTAAAGAAAAACACTGTAAAATATGAACCTCAAGATTGTTACAACATTGCCCCCTTGCTGTAAAGAAAAACTAAGTCAAACCTTTCAAATTTGTCTTTTGAAATTGAAATGATTTTATGACATTCTTTGACCTTTAAAGTTGGGTTCAGTCAGGCTGGCTGAAGACATTCTGTCTATTGTGTTAACTAAGGACTAATTGCTAGAGTGTATATGTGAAATGCCTTCTAGTGTTGTATTCTCCTGTGCAGGTGTTAGCTTGCTAAATAATGTAAATGGAGTTTCTATTATCCTGGGAACTCAGAGCAGGTGTCAAGATGATGCAATATGAATACTGGGAAAACCTAAGTGTCAAAAATGATGTAATCTGGGGAGGACCCCAAGACATGTTTGTTAGTGATGTTTTATAAACTGTGTCTCAGAGAGAGAGAGAGATATAGAGCAGTTTGATCTTGATATCCAACACTCTGCTTATGCTCACATGCAAGTTTTTAGCACTGTGATTTCTTGTAGGAATAGTTAAAGCTAGTTTTTGTATTTGTTTATCTGTGGAGCTTTTCTCCTCGAGTCTCCACTGAAAAAGGGCTCTGCAGCCTTGTTAGACTAACCTGGTTAACAAAAATAAAAATACATAAATAAATAAATAACAGCAAAATTATGGTTCAAACTATATCTAACAGGCTGGCTAAAGCTAGTAAAGATTAATTAGGTATTTTTCTTTGAAATCAGATCTGTCCCACTGTATTATTTTAAGTTTCTGTGTGATTTCTGAACTCTTAGATATCTCTGTGGTGTAGTAGTTTTGTCTTGTGTTTTAATTATTTATTATTAAATATTTTTAAAACCTTCTACCTGTGGCTGATTTGTGTAGAGATAAGCTCTAGAGTACATTGCATATTTATATAGAGTTTATTGTAACAGGCCACTCTGATAAGCCTTAGACTGTATACTTACATTACCATTGGATAATAATATTGCACAGTAATAATTGGACACCCTTTTAAGGGCCTTTTAGTAGCTGATATTATTAGCTGGGTGGTGGCAGTTATTACTACTGTATAGTCTGGGTAAAGGGGCACAGCTGGAGAATCTGTGTTAGTCTTTCCCAGGAGTGTCTGTGAAGTTGTATAAATACTTATCTCAAAGTGTGTGTGTGTTGTGTCATCTACTTGGCAGGGACACGAAGCACTGGTTGGACAGAGAGGGTACTGGAGGTTCTAGCTTACTCAGTTAGGCTGAGACCTGGACCCTATAGCTGTGCCAGTGGGGAGTCTTATTGGGGACCTGGTGAGCAAGGGAGCAGCCAGCCCCAGACTGACTGTGATCTCTGTGTGCACTTAAAGGAAATTGTACTTTACTGTGTGTATTAGTTATCCTTTTCTCTTCTATGAGACGACCTCCCTGGTGTTAGTGGTGTGGATTGATGCTCCTTGATTGCTGGGCCAGGACACTGTCGTCACAACATAATATGAACCCACAGATCACTCCACTATTATCTCATGCTCTGATAACCTTCCCCACCTCCTTGCTCTTACTCAAAATTCCCTCCTTTCAGTTGAAAAATGGCTGACTAATAATCAACTACTTCTCAATCCTAAAAAAAAAAAAGTTTACTCTTCCTCCCCAAATCACTACAGCAACACAAAAATACCTTCACAGCATCTTCTCTTTATAATACACTTAGCTCTGTTGAACACATACTAAACTTCTGGGTGTAATCATAGATGACCAACTAAAGTTTGACATACCACACAAAAAATACAGAAGGATCCAAGGACAGCAAGGAATTCCAGTATAACTTTTGTTTAATATAGAACAACCAGGTACATAAGCGCTTTCGTAGCAGAGCTCCTTCATCGGATGTATACTAAGACACATACAAAACCTATTATATAGTCAGTTCAACAAATCACATGACTATCTGCAATTAATATTAAAAGGTATACTACCTCTAGACAGCCTTCTTATAAAACCATTAATTACTTTCATCTATTTCCACAGAATAAAAGTCATTTACATATATAATAAATAAATTCATAGGTTCATAGGTTCTTAGGTTGGTACTGGGCTATCTGCCCGAAGGCATATATTAGCCCAGCCATGTAGTGCAGTATTCACCGCCCCTTTAGTAGTTCCCTAGACCTTTGTATTAGCAGCTAGTACCCTTGACCCCTATCTAGTAGTGCTGTTGGTGTGATCCCCGGTGTGAACTTTCTGTTATGTTTTTGTGTTTCATACACAACAAAATACTTCCAATTAAAAATTCCTTATAAATACATATATTATTATAAATAATACTTAATATAACCTATAATAACTTCATAATTAACTTCTTGCTTAAACTTCTTACTTTAAGCCTTGGTTTAATAGGTACCCTATCATTCAGGCCATGCCCAAAGTCTCCCCTTAACCTATTTATCAATTTGGATTCTATCTGCTCTGTTAAATTATTAATGTCACCTTTCCTGATGTCTTCAAATACACGTGCTATCACCATGAACCTGAAAAAATGAAAATTATCAGTTCTTAATATATGTTTAGACATGTAGATATGTAGATATGTTTAGCGCTTATGTATCTGGTTGTTCTATATTAAACGAAAGTTATACTGGGATTCCTTGCTGTCCTTGGATCCTTTTGTGTTTTTTGTGTGGTATACATTTTGACTTCTGCTGGATTCGAGTGCTGGCTGGGGTCTGTGGCTTGTGTTTCTACTACGGTTACTTATTTTTGGTTCTTTTGCCACTAACCCAACCAGTGAGATGGCTGAGGATGACAATGTTATCGTTGAACTGCCAGCGTTCGAACTAGGCGTGAGAAAAAAGACCTTTCAAGTCACAGCTCAAGTACATCATTTGGATAAACAGGAGTTTGTTGCTCAACCAACTAATGAGACTGCTCGAGTGAATTATAATGAAAATGGTAAAACTATTTCTTCTTTTTTGTCGAGCCAACTACCATTTCCACTCCCAATAAAGGAACAAAGAATAAACTACCAGCAGAGGTCACAGTTGTGCAGTCGAAACTGACTGAAAAAGAAAATAGAAGGGGAAGCGAGTGGTACGCCAACCTTGAAGAAACTTTGGGACAGAGGGATTAGTTTGGAATCTCTCTTCTTATGTCTTGACTGACGATGAGATTTCTGTTTTATTAAAAGGTTTGTCTTTTATACCTACACAAAAATTAGATTTTATGGAAGTTGTATTAGATTTTAAAATGTTTATTAGGAACTTGTTATTGAAATTGAATTTCAGGGATAGTGAATGTTACAACAGGAATGCATGTAAG
Organism: Protopterus annectens; assembly: GCF_019279795.1. Taxonomy (NCBI): domain Eukaryota; kingdom Metazoa; phylum Chordata; order Ceratodontiformes; family Protopteridae; genus Protopterus; species Protopterus annectens. Next base: position 924,415,529 of record NC_056741.1, read on the forward strand.
TTTAGAAAACCTAGTACATATTTACCTAACACCAATTCTTTGGTGACCACCTTTGAAAAGTTGTGTTTAGAAGATTTCTATAAGTTATATGAATGTAATATGGATAAAACCATTAATAAGAGGTATATGAGGTACAATTTAACTAAAAATGAATATACAGCATTGAGATCAATAGAATAATGGAAGTAAAGTTATTCGACCGGCTGACAAAGGCAGTCCCATTGTATTATTTGATTTAATAAGACACAATAATGACATGACTGAATTGTTATCTGATAACCATTTTTATTTGAAAATATCATATAGAAAGGTTGAATTGAAGATAGCTAATGTGCATAGTGCCTTTAGAAATTTATTTCATACTGGTTTAATTGATAATAATTTGCTTTATTATTTTATTGTGTTGAATCCATTAATACCCATCATTCAAGGCCTGCCCAAGGTACATAAGGATATGCTGTAACCCCCATTGCACCCTGTAGTTGCAGGGAGAAACTAGTGTACTCAACCAGCCTCGATATATATTGAAAAGAAGCTCAGACCTATTTTGAATAATATTTCACATGTGTTAAGAGATAGCCAACATTTTAAGTGATTTATTCTTATGTATTGAGTCTTTGTCCACTACTGAAAGTTTATTACTAGTAATGTTAGATATTTCATCAGTCTTTACTGCAATTCCCAACGATGATGGTTTATTGAAACTGAAGTGTTTCTTACAAAAATACAGTGAGTTCTCTGCTAAAGAGATAGAACAACTTACTATTCTCTTAAAATGTGTACTACAGAATAACTTGTTTGTGTTTAATGATTGCATTTATTGGCAGAAGCATAGCGTAGCTATGGGCACGTCTTTTGCCAATAGCTATGCCAATGCTGTTCCAGTAGTATGGGAGAATGAATATATCTCTGAGGGTCCTTTTAGCTCAAATGTGGTCTTTTACTGATGCTTTGTGGACGATATTTTTCTGCTTTGGAGAGGTACTGAAGACTCTTAGAATGCCTTCAAGAAGTATATTAATAAAACCACTCTTTATTTAAAGTTTTCTTCTATAACTTCTAATCATTCAGTAGATTTTTTTCGATGTAAGTGTTGTATTGGATGTAGAAGGTAATATAGCTACAACATTATATAGGAAATCTTATCATTGCAATCAGTTTTTACACAGAGACAGTATGCATCCTACTCATGTATTTAAAAGTGTGGTTAACAGTCAAGTCTTTAGGGCATCAAGACTTAGTGTTCAAGATGAAGAATTTGTTCAACAAACCCAACATCTAGAGACAGCATTTGTTGCTAGAGGTTATGCTAAAAATGATGTCTATGAGAGTATTAAAACAGTTACAGATTTAAGGAATAGTAGAGCTAAACCCTATTACAGTAGGAAGTATAATACGAATACTAATAGTTCTGTAAATATTCAATGCAACAGACTGAAGGTATGTTTATATTATTCTAGTGATGCTAAATGTTATAGAGACATTACAGAGAAACATTGGAAAATTTTGATTACTGATGGTAGGATTAGAAATATTATAGATGACAGACCCAAGTTTGTTTATAAAAATATGAAATCTTTGAAACAATGTCTTTGTATTCCTAAGAAAAATAGGAAAGAACCAATCAAATATTGTACGATGCCATGTGGGCATTGTAAATGTTGTCAATACATCGACAGTAGTGGAGAGTATAGTCACCCTGACCAAGGTAAAACTTATAAGTTTAATGTCTTTGCCATATGTGAGACTGCTCATGTTGTATACTTAGCATACTGTCCAATTTGTCTCAAATTCTATGTGGGGAAAACTGACAGGATCCTCAAAGAGAGAATCACAGAATATTATTATCATGTCAAAAAGGGAGTAGTGTTAGTGCTCTGTGTAAACATATATTAAGAACTGATAATTCTCATTTTTTCAGGTTCATGGTGATAGCACGTGTATTTGAAGACATCAGGAAAGGTGACATTAATAATTTAACAGAGCAGATAGAATCCAACTGGATAATTAGGTTAAGGGGAGACTTTGGGCATGGCCTGAATGATAGGGTACCTAAAAAAACAAGGCTTAAAGCAAGACGTTTAAGCAGGAAATGAATTATGGATTTATTATAGGTTATATTAAGTATTATTTATAATAATATATGTATTTATAAGGTATTTTAATTGGAAGTATTTTGTTGTGCATGAATTTATTTATTATGAATGTAAATTATTTTTATTCTATGGAAATAGATGAAAGTAACTAATGGCTTTATAAGAAGGCTGTCTAGAGGTAGCATACCTTTTAATATTAATTGCAGATAGTCATGTGATTTGTTGAACTGACTATATAATAGGTTTTGTATGTGCCGTAGTATACATCTGATGAAGTAGCTCTGCTACGAAAGCTCTTATGTACCTGGTTGTTCTATATTAAACAGAAGTTATACTGGAATTCCTTGCTGTCCTTGGATCCTTCTATTTTTTTTGTGTGGTATACATTTTGACTTCTTTTGGATTTGAATGCTTGCTGGGGTACGTGGCTTGTGTTTCTACTAAAGTTTGACATACATATTCAACAAACCATCAAAAAGACCCACCAAAACCTTGGTCTCTTATACAGACATGAAAAATACCTCAATATTAACACCAAATGTTCTCTAGCACAGACTTTTCTTCGCCCAACCTTACTTTATTCTCACCAATATTCAGTCCAGTCTATTAGCTAAACATGAAACCACCTACAACAAAATAGCCAGATTTGCTGCCAACCTTCCCTATCACTCTCACCACTGCATAGCTTTTAAAAACCTACAATGGCTTGATCTACATAACCAACTCCTTCTTCCCCATCTCCACTTCACACACACTATCTTAAATCAATCCTCCCACTGTCCTGGCCTCATGGACCTCATCACTCCCTACTCTCCTAAGCATAACCTACACAACACAGACCTACACCTCTTAGACATCTACAAACCCAATAAAAATAATGGCAAACTTTTATAGTCACTCCATCGCCAATGCCTGGAACAGACTTCCACTTTCTATAAGAACAAACAGCTACTTCTTTAAATTCAAAAACCTTCTAAAGGACTTATTTACTAATTCCTGGACCTGACGTTGTCCTAATCCCACCTAAACTACTCCCTCTCCTCTTCACCTTCCCCTTGCAGCTCTCACACTTTACCACAACTACTCATTTACGGTCTTTATATTATTCTACCAACCTTGAATTTCTCTCTGATGATGATTGTAACACAGAATCTAACTTTTATATTATATTTTATATACTTAATATGTACCATGGCTGTTTAAATCCTCGGTATTACTCTTGTATTCTAACATGTTAATTTATAACTTGTATTCTGTTTCACCTGTGTATGTGCACGTGTATATTAATATTATATGATGTTTTGTTTTTGTATTTGTTTATCTGTGGAGCTTTTCTCCTCGAGTCTCCACTGAAAAAGGGCTCTGCAGCCTTGTCAGACTAACCTGGTTAACAAAAATAAAAAATAAATAACAGCAAAATTATGGTTCAAACTATATCTAACCTTTGGCTAGGGTGCACCATAAAAGTTATGACTTTGAATTAAGTAGATTTATGTTAACATTAGTAAATTCTGGCTCTATTTCTCCTCTCAAGCCTTTTTTTTGGATTTTTCTTTGGTTGCAAATTAACTTAACTCTATGCTGCTTAAGAAGCCTTTGATAAGTTTAAATTCAGAAAATTATGGAAAGAAGTGACTGTATTCTACTTGATGACAGGTTGGCTAAAGAGCAGGCCTTGAAACCTGAAAAGGAAGTATCTGCTATACCAGAACCCATGACTCCCTCTAAACGTTCCACACAGAAAAAACAGCTAGTGTTATCTATCACCAGACTCTCTCTCTCTCTCTCTCTCTCTCTCTCGGCAGTTTCCAGGTGAAACTGTAAGCCTAAGTTGTGGAAAATGAAGCAGCCATGAGTGAAACAGTAGAGCACATTGCACATTTAATAACTGTTCTGACAGATGTAGGTTTGTGAAAGATTGAAACTGTGGAGTAGGCGAAATTCATACATTAATTAATTCAACAACCACATGGCAAGTTAGATGATCTCATAAAATCACAGTAAGAGAAATAATATTATAAAACTTTGTTTGCAGGAAGGTGGTGAACAAGAATATATTTTTTAAATTCTATTTTATTAAATCTTTAGCACACACATTACTCAAGAGACAGCACTCAAAAATGCCACATTGCTAGTTATTTTCCCAATAAAAAAATATAAAAAAACATTTAAACCTTCATATCGCTTATTAATATGTGTAACATCCAGAAAAGAAAGAAAAGAACTCCCTCCATTTAAAAAAAAAAAACAAATAAGATCCCATACAATCACTCAGACATCAGGTCTCTACAAGCCCCCAATGATTTCTTCACATTCTTCCATGTTCTGCCCATTTCCATATTGTTTTTGCTGCCTTTCTGTACACAAAAAATATATGTTAGTTTTCCACCTGACACACCTTCCTGCAAACCTGAATATGCTGCCTGCACCCAGGTTAGACATTGTAGGGGTGCACCACTGCATCACCTGTCCCAAAGCTAAAACAAGCCCAGGACTTTTGTTTCCTTTCTTTCACCCAACGGAAAAAAGTTCTATATGCAGTGCTACTTCAGACACCAATTATTTAGGGAGGAACGTCCCCATTGAGAAAGACTTTTCTGAGCAGTTGGCTGAGAAATTTAAGGTCTGTCTCTTGCCTGTGTATACAAAACTGGGTTCTCAGAAGGTTAAGACAACAACCTTCTTCTCTTCCAGATTGTAGTTTTTCTTGCTCAAATCAAGGATTCTATAATACTCTTGTGGGTTAAGGGTATTTTGTTCACAAATGAAAAAAATGGAAGAGACATCTTCTAGACAGAGACAGAATGATCAACGTCAGCAGCACCTTGCCTTCCCAGATCCAGTGCAGCTGCGCTATTCCCAATTTCTTGTGCAAGCTCCACAAATGAATCATACATGAGTGAGGAAATGATGCAGTGTAATGTCTTCGGTGGATCAAAATGTATTATTATTTTTTTTTACCAGAGGTAATGTGGTATCAAGGCATATACGCATTCTGGAACTGTTTGTAATTGCTAAACACTGTGCAAGTTGTATAGTTTTTATTTTATTTTGGTATTTATTTATACTGCTGACATATTGTAATACACAGATTTATAATAATAAATGAGGAATTTTATGGAAACTGGCTTCCCTTACACAACCTGGACCTTCTTTTACAGATGTGATCTTGGGTACCTGGAGTATTAATGAAGTATTTTATATATATATATATCCTATTGAAATATCGGCGTAGCATTGTACGCCTATGAACTATTTGAACTACAGATGTTTGAATAGTTCACATTTGTGCAAGCTACGTAATCAAATGGTATATTTGCGAATGTACTGTGCATTTGCAAATATAATGTTCAATTATGTACAGGGATCGTGGTACAGTGCGGTTAGGGAAATACTTCCCTTTTCTCACTGTAGTGCGATCTCACAGGTGGAATATTTAGTTGAGGATTGTGAGGGGTGCAGGGGAGCTTGCCCCCTGCATAAATGGGATGTTAGGTGTAGGGGTTAGGGAGTTACTGCAAGGGTGGCATTGTTGTTAATGCCTTAAAATGTTGTTGTAGACATTTTCGGCATTAACAGCTGATTTTCGACATTAGGGCCATTAGGTTATGTGTACTTTCGGCAAAACAATTCGCTGTTAAGTACCATTTTTATTCTAAACTTCAACATTTTAATAGTAAACCTTAATATATATATATATATATATATATATATATATATATATATATATATATATATATATATATACACACACACATATATATATATATATATATATATATATATATATATATACACACACACACACACACACACACACACACACACACATATATATATATATATATATATATATATATGTGTGTGTGTGTATGTTTTTTTTATCTACACTTAGGACTATAGGAAGGTTAGGGAGGAGTTATTAGTTAAATTTCACGTGTTGCCTTACATATAGACTGTATGATGGTGTAATGATAGGTGTTATTTTTCATGCTCTCCAAATGTCTATTTATCAGAAAGTTTGTTTACTAGGTGCAAAGTGAGGCACATCTTCCTGCAAACCTAACCTGATTTCCATTTTTACTGTCAGTCTAAAACAATTAACTCTACTGAATAGTATTATCTATTTTAGATATAGCCATTTCTCTTTTTATTTGTATTGTTATATGTTCCATGCATGTGATTGCACTGCTGTTTACAGCCAAGTCTACATGACCCATCACCATGTGGGCCTTGTCTATCAAGGTGGGGGTAGGTCTTTGCATTATTTGGGGTATGGATGTCCTCGTGACTGGGAAGGGGAGTGGATATGCATGGACATCAGACTGCAGGTTGCTGGTAACTTGCAGAGCTTATGGGAAATAGTGTCCTAGCATTCCCAGAGCATAAAGAGCCATGTCTTGGGTGGGAACATGCAATGGGCATATACTGAGGGAATGTTCCCTCCACTGCAGTTACATTACCCTTTTTAATCCCTACCCTGTTATTAGAATTGGCTGTTGCCTTTGTTAATCATAACTTAAATGCACTTCCCACATGCTCTAATACCCTCCCACCTGAGAAAGCCATGTGGCTTTATGCCTTGCTATTCCTGTCCCCACATTGTCAGCTCTTCCAGCATCTGGGCTATTAATCAAAACATAGTTGTCTGAGCCTTGGTTAGGGCTTCATCCTCTATGTCATAGAGCCAATACAGCCAATATTCTTGTATTAAATAAAGTTGATTTTTGGATTCCCTCTCCATTTTTGCATATCGACTTTATTTCTACTATTTCCTTCATTTTTTTAGACGTCTAGGGTGGGCTTTCTATCTTTCTATTATTTGGTGTTCTAAGGTGGTCAGGTCATGCCCTACAATGATGTTATTTTTTGCAGGATGACTTTATTTATTTATTTATTTATTTATTTATTTTTACTTTGTTTATCAGGGTCGAGCACTGATTGTAAGCAAAGCTCAGGTTGCTTGGAACACATTATCAGAATAAACCAAATAAAATAACAACAACAACAACAACAGATGAAACATAGATATTGTAATATGTGCAAAAACTTGTATAGTGCTGTAAATAAAATAGCAGACCGATTGCAGATTAGCATTGAATAATGATACTATTGATATATATATATATATATATATATATATATATATATATATATATATATATATAAACAAGAAATAGGTTTAAAGCCTTCTTCAGTAGCAATATTACTATATTGTATATTATATTATTCCTTTGAATGTTTCTTCTGAAGCTATTCTGCAATGAGGGGATTCATGAAATTGCAGCTTATCTGCAGGTAATTGTTACCAGTTTATGGGTTTCTAAATTAAGTGCAACCTATTAATGCTTTTATTTTTTTTTTCTCAAATTTTTTTTTTATTTTTCAAATACATTTGAATGAATTCCATAGTATTTATATATATCATTTTAAATAACCATGTATACTATTTGCATTAACTTGACACTATAACAGAGCTTAATGTATACAGTTACTTCATAAGTATGTCCAATCCATTATCAGTGTCTGATCAATTATTGTATAGTGTCAATCAACGATAAGACTTTTCCCCAAGGGTTGTTGATAAATGGCTTTGAATAAATTCTTAGTTCTTAAATTTTAATTTCCAATAATGCTGTGGTCTTCAGTAGGCTGTAGAAGTCTTCCAAAGTTGGTGTTGTGTTTGTATTCCATCTTTTTGTTATACACTTCCTTGAAATTGCAAGTATAGTCCATACTAGATACATGTTTGACCTATTCAAATGAGGACCTTCATTCACATTTAATAATACAAGAGTTTTAGTTATATAAAATGATTAATTAAATAAGGCTTGTAAAAAGTTATTAATACCATTCCAAAATGGCTTAATTTTAACACAATCAAAGAAAACGTGGTTCCAATCTGCATTGTGTACTTGCACACATCTCCAACATATTCCTTTTATGGAAGAACTAATTTTATTGATTCTGTCTGGGGTTAAGAATGCTCTGTGCAAGCACTTCCAATTAAAAACTTTCCAGTATTGTATAAAGGATGTATATTTTATTGATAATAAGATATTTGTTTTAATATTTTCAGTTAACTGTATTGAGTTTTCTTTTGTTATATATTTCCAATATGAGGTTTTGGGTGTTGTTTTATAGTTTATCAATATTTTGTAAAATTTTGAAATACTGTTTCCCATGTCAAAGTCATGATATATGATTTCATATATGCATTTCGTAAATTTAGGTATTTCTTTAAATGAAGAATTGTTAATTATTCTACTTAAATCTTGTGAATATGACAGAATACTCTGTAAAGTTAGCCAGTCCTGTTGTGGAATTTTGTATGTTGTTTTTATTTCTTGCATATCTAAAACTTTTAGTTCTTTGATACATTGGAGCCAACAAACAAATCCTTTCTGATCCTAGGAAATAATAATTTCTCTATATATTTCATGTGGAAAGTTCTTTGTGACTATAAATGTTCTTAATAGATCAAACCAGATTTTTAAATCTATATTTGCATTAATAATTTTCCTAAATGAGTCAATGTAATAATTAATCATACAAATTTTAGTGGGATTAGTTATGTTATATTGCATACTAATACACAATATGTGCCATGACAAATTGTTTTTATCTGTTATTTGAAATTTTTTTGTAAATCAAATTCATTTATTGATATTACAGTTAGTAATTATTTTCAATTTGCAGAGTAATTTGGACTTATCCAGTATGAGATTGTTTTAGATATTGATGCTTTTATATATGTTTCTATATCAGGAAAGTTTAATCCTCTCTGTTTCCATGGTCTAATATGATGTATTAAAGCTATTCTGTTTCTTTTGGGAAACCATAAAAATTTTATTAGGCATGAATTTATTTCTTTAAGTATATTCCTTTCTGGTAACAGTTGTATTGCCAAGGCTATATATAGGATCTTGGGCAGCAAAACCATTTTTATTAACTGTTGTTTATCTTCAAATGTTGATATTATTTTGTTCCATTTTTCCATAGAGATTTTAATTGTATTGATGATGTTATTGTAGTTTTTTGATACTAATTAATTATAATTGTTGCATAACCCAATTCCTATATATTTTAAGGTAGATTCTTGTTTCCCTATGATGTGATCCCCCTTAGTCTGCAGTTCTTTTTTTTATTTAGAATTGTATTGTTTATAAACATCTAGTCCTTTCATTTTTATATTGTTACAAATTGAATCTGACAATATTTTAATAACCAGAGTGAATAGAATCAGTGACATGGAACATCCTTGTTTAGTGCCTTTTGTTATATGTATAAATTCAGAGGTAAAAGGACCTAATTTGACATATGGTAAATTATTTGTATATATATGTTCTTTAGGAGATGAAAAAAGAATGCAGGAAATTCAAATAGCATTAGGATTTTGAATAGATGGGCCCAATTTAGGGAATCAAACGTTTATAGGTTCACAGGTAGATACTTGGCTATCGGTCCAAGGGTCTAAGTAAGCCTAGCTAACAAAGTTCCCTGGCTTATGCCAACCCAAGAAAGTTAATTTCCTGTGCCCCTGTCGAGCATAGACATATAAGTGATCCCTGGGGTGTATTTCCTATTTCCCATCCATTTATCACGATTTTTCTTGAAGAGTGTTAATGAGGAACTTTGCTTGACATAGATGGGTAGCTTGTTCCAGAGTATGGGAAGTCTCTGGGACAGGAATCTAGCTCTGCAGCATGTCCTGTTTATTGTGGTGACAAGGCTTAGGTCCCTAGAGCATGTAGCTCAGAGGGATTGGGATTTCTTTAGGTGTAGCATGTCCAACAGCTCTGGTTTTGACATAGCTTTATATGTTAGGCAGAGATCATCTCGGAGTAGGTGATATGCTACAGAGTAAAGCTGGAGTTTTTTGAGATGGTCAGTGCAGGGCTTTCTCTATATCTAAGCCAATTAAGAGTGTTTCTTTATTTTCTTTATTAACATAATCTAAAAGAGAAATTATCCTTTTAATATTGTCGTGTGTGTCTATGATATATAAATCCAGTTTGATCATTATTTATTGTTTTGGATAGTGGTATTTTGATTCTGTTAGTTAATATTGTCATAAATATCTTATAGTCATTATTTAATAATGACATAGGTCTATAAGAGGTACAGAGGTTTGGGGATTTGTTTTCCTTTAGGATTGGTGTGATTAAAGAATATCTCCAAGAGAGTGGTACCAAAACTTGTGACTGAATTTCTAATAGAGTTTTATGGAAGAAGGATAGTATCTTTGAAGGAAAAAGTTTATATATTTCCACAATTATGCCATCTATACCTGGAGCTTTATTATTTTTACAATTTGTTATTGTATCTGTAATTTCTTTCTAGGATATGGGTGCTTGCAGATCTAGTTTTAATTTTTCTGGTATTTTTTTATATTAGAACATTTTCATCTAGATTTAATTGATCAATATGTATATTTACTTTTTGGAAATGTTCCATATAGTGATTATAGGCATCAAGAATGTCACCTATATCTGAGAACATTTTTCACTTTCTTTTCATGGAAAATGCTTTTAATGTTATTAGCTTTTGATTATATTTTGATTCTTGTGGATAAATTATGCACATATTTGGGAGAAGTGGCCAAGGTATTAATTTTTAGTTTTTCTAAAGCTAAACTAGTTTTATGTGTTAGAATTTCATTCTATTTATTATTTAATACTTTTTATTTTCTTTTTTATCTCTAAATGATTTTGATTTTTTTCAGCTTTTATTGACAAAAGTTTGGACTATATATCTAATAATTCAGAATCCCATTCTTGGATTTTTTCTTTATACCAAGTTAGGGTTTTACCATATACGTAAGCTTTTAATGAGTCCCATATCATTATTTTATTTATCTCTGTTGTGTAATCAATATCTAAGAAGAAATGTAATTCAGATAATAACCAGGGTTTGAACTCTTTAATTTTAGTTATATATGCTGGAATTCTGGAGTTAAAGATTAATGGTTTGTACCCATTTTGAAGTTTTAGTATCAATGAATTGTGGTCTGAAAAGGGGCAGGGAATGATTGAGAAATTAATGATTTTAGAGTGTAAGTCATGGGCAGCAGATATTTTATCTATTCTAGTTTGGGTACTAAATATGTGATCTTGATGGGGAAACAACAAAGATTTATCTTCTTTAAATCTGAAAGTATCTACAAGATGAAATGATTCTACACACTTGTTTAAAGCTTTTAATGCAGCAAATGTATGCAGCTGTCTTTTATTTGTAGTTTCAGAAATATAAAATATACAGCTAAAATCTCCTACTAATATTAAGTTGCTTTATAATTATTGGAAATTAAATCTAAGTGTTTTTTAACAGTTCCTGTTCCAATGTGTGGGGGCCAGTATAGATTGGCTAGGGTCCATATTCTGTTATTATATTTAATTATTACTAATGCCATAAGGCCTTCTTTATCTTCATACTTATAAATTATTTCTGGGTTAATTACATTTGTTTTCCATAAAATTGTTACTCCTTTTGTCTTTGTCTTATAAGTGGACTGCACCAATTTCATATATTCCTTAGGATTCCATTTGTAATTGTCATTTGTTTTGAAATGAGTTTCTTGAAAAAAATAATTTGTGCTTTGTTCAGTTTTAAATATTTCAGTAGATTTGATCTTTTGCTAGGATTGTTTAAGCCATTGGTATTTAAAGATAATAAAGTTAAATCCATCTTAGGTTATTTAGACTGTGTTTTTTTTGTTTTATTGTGACTATTAAACATTTTCCTCTGATAATTTTAAAGTATATGTTTGAGCTTTTAAAGGAAATTATCAGTTTTATACTTTGAGTGCTTACCAATAAAGTAATGTTTTGGTCAGGCATACTAAACATGTTTTTTGTGAAATAAACTTAAATTGATAAATGTTAACAAAACTAAGATCTGCACTAGCCATTGAATGAAAATCATTCCTAATCTGATGGATAAACCTAAGTCCATCAGATTATCACTCATACCTTGACAATCCAGAGCATCTGAGCTCCATAAATTGAATTATCATATGGAGAATATTTGTAATAGGAATAAGGAATATTTATATTATTTTGAACAGATATATTACTATTGTCTACTTATTGTATAAGCAATTAATATTTACATGAAAGATAGTTGACAGGCAATTCAATCATAGTAAAGTAGGATGTATCATATAAAAAACCTCGATAAAAGATTATAGCACACAGTTATTTAATGTATTGACCCTTATTGATGAAATCTTTCAAAACGCATTACTTAATATAAATAGATGGTAATAATATTTACACCTAATGTTTGTAACACAATGCATTTTACTGGATATAGCAGAAGTTATATTTCATTGTTGCCAGCATTTAAGTAATCACTTTGTTTGTTGTTAACTTACTTAAAGCATCAAGTTTGAGTTATGTGAACATCGATGAAAGTTAGTGCATTTTAATTATCAGTGCATCCCTCTTCTCCCATTTGCTACACATAAGGATTTTCATATATGTCATTTCTTATTATAAAATGAGTGAAATTATAGGTTAAAAACAACAAATTCACTTATTGTGATTAATGATTACAAGTTCCCTTTCCACTCCGTACACACTAACTGTATTTCTATACTATTTCCTACTACCATCTACTTTGTTCCTGGATTTACTTACTGTTTACTGTTGTCTTGTGTATATACGTAAGTATTGTAAATAGTTTGCTCTCCCTTTATTCCCCTCCCTAACATTTATGCTTGTTCTACCACTCTGCCATAACAAGACTCAGACTCTGTGTAACCTTTTTTAATCAACCATGCCAATATCTGACTCATATGTCAATATATGACTCATATGTTATGTAAACACTATACCTCTTATTGTCTCTGTATCACAGTCTACCAGTATTTATATCATTCAGGCTGACTGTTGCATCTTTATGTATCTGTATCTTTGAACTTAAATTTAATTTTATCTTTTGTATTTTCTTTTGTTTTATCTTTTATATTATTATGTAATGTGGAGCTTTTCTCCCTGGGCCTCCACTGAAAATGGGCTCCTGAGCCCAGTGAACCTCCCCGGTCATCAAACTGAAATAAATAAATAATAAATAAATAAATATTCATAAATTGCCATTTTATGGCATATATTGAAAGTTTTTACATTTAAATGGCAACACTCTATTTTGTATAATCAGCAAAGGTTAAACTGAGTGATTATTGTCAATTTAATACTATTTGTTCAGAATGTGGTTGCTACATTCTGTGACATTCCTAGTTCAAGCTTCTATTGTTTCCCTTGAACAACTTTGTCAGTTTGATGTCATGTATAAATCATTAGTTAGCTTGGTAACAGCTTATGTATGGTCAAGATAGGTAACAAAATCACAATTCAGGTTAAAGCAATTATATGACTTGTTATGCACATTTACTTATGTGAGAAAATCATCATGCTTCCCCTTGATGTTCAATATAGTGTATGTCATTTATGACAAGTTAAAACAGTATTAATATTATACACAAGCCCATGTTATTAAACTGAGTGTCTATTGTCAATTCAATACTATTTGTTCAGAATATGATTGTTACATTCTGTGACATTTCAAGTTCAGGCTTCTATTTTTTCTCTTGAACAACTTTGTCAGTTTGATGTCATGTATAAAACATTAATTACCTTGGTAACTGCTTAAGTATTATATATATGGTCAAGATGGGTTACAAAAACTACAATTCAAGTTAAAGCAATTACATGACTTGTTATGCATATTTACTTATATAAGAAAATCATCATGCTTCCCCTTGATGTTCATGTAGTGTATGTCATTTATGACAAGTTAAGACAGTAGTGTTATTATACACAAGCCCATGTTATTAAATCCTGTCTTTAATATCTAAATTCAGCAGACTGCTTCATGTTATATGATGATTATATATTTTATGTCTAGATTTACTAAAATCATACATTACATAACTATTGTGCGTTATTTTTTTTTTGGCTGTTGCTTAGTTATTTGAGACATCACAAGCTGTAATGCTTATTCTTATTATTAGCTCCTTCCAAGCATGTTTATACAGTCCATAGACTTTAAATTATGACACCCGTCCAGTTTCTTATTTGCTATAAGTATATTTCCATCCTTACATACACACATATCAGCACTTCAAGCATGGGCAACAATGCCCGTCCAGTTTTGCCAGAATACCATTCACTAGTTCATGTGGTGTGTTTCCAGATTGTTCTTAAAATATCCAAACCAATATTTGTCCTGTTCCATTTTACCAGCCTGTTCCATTTAGTGGCCACTCTGCCAGTGAACTACTAATACACCTTCCATTCCCACAGATATTTCCAAGAAGGAAATCTGATAACTCTATATCACTTCCCGGCAACCCCAAACACCCCTAGAATCAGCTATCCTCATATGCCCAACATGTCCGAGCAAGCACACCTCCCAGACCACTGCAAAGGGTACTGCACAAGACCAAGTGCTCTTAGTCTTTCACAATAACTCAGACTTCCACTCTTATGTAATTCCTTAATGTGTTTTGACCAAAATACATTTTAAATATAAAATTGCGCTTATTATTTATTGTTTTTATCAAAAATCAACTTAATGAGCTAAATGAAGTGTTTGGAGACCATAAATATGTGTACATGTGGTTTAAAACAGCCCCTTTATTATATATTTTTTTAAACCAAAAACTTCATTGCCAAGAATCATCTCAGAGGCTCCTCATAGCCGCTAAGCATTATTGTCACTCTGTCTCCGTTACCATAGTAACTTGGGAGCATCTGTTTCTGTTAGTGTGCCTGTGTACTGCATACCAGAGGCTCACAATGCACCTGAAGCAAAGCTTCACTTGACTGCAACTTCAAGACTAAATTCTCTCCCTTTCAGAGAGGCAGTAGCCTGGAAAAGAACGGAGAGCAAACAAATAAAAAAAAAAAAAAACCTCCCACCAAGCTGCCACAACAAGAGATAACATATTCTTCCAGTCTTCCCACCTCTCACTCAGCAGATGTATAAACAAACTATTCTCTGCCAAAATATCCAAAACCACAGTTTTATATACCCCCCTTCCCCTGGATCCAGGTTAAAACACCAATTGTCTCTTCCTAATACACAAGTATCAGTAAACCTCAATCACAGGCCACAACCCACAGCTTCCCGGAGATGAAAATGGCAACATACAATGGCTGCCAGGCACAGCTGCATCCACACACACCATGTCAGGCTTAATCAAACAGCACTCAAAGCTATGATACCTGTCATGATTGATATTAACTATGTTTAGACAGAATAATAATGACATTTGTACTAGCTGGCAGACACAGCTGCATCCACAAACGCCATATCAGGATTGATCAAACAGCACTCAAAGCTATGATACCTGCCATAATTGATATTAACTATGTTTAGACAGAATAATAATGACATTTGTACTAGCTGCCAGACACAGCTGCATCCACGCATACCATATCAAGATTGATCAAACAGCGCTTGTAGCTGTGATACCTGCCATAACTGATATTAACTATGTTGAGACAGAATAATGATGACATTTGTACTAAGAGCTTGCTACTATTATTTAACCAGGATATACATGACATTTCTAAATCATACTTTAACTGAAGAAAGCATTAGTCTCCATGACAGCATTTTTTTCAAAACACTCTACTGTTACTGCTGTTATATATGATGTTAATTTGTTACATTTGAGTCTGAACTCTGATGAATGGTACCTTGAATTATTTAATTAATTACTTAAAATTATTTTAAGTAAAATCAATGAAAAATGAATATGATAAGTATTCACTGAGTTCAAGTAGGGGAATAGAAACTTCTATGTTTGTATTATATGTTGCTTTGTTTGGCTTACATATAATGTAAATAATATCCCATCTTTACCTACCTTTGTTTATGAAGAATTACTGGACTTTTTGAACATTCTGAATAAATCATTACTGTTTCTCAGTTGTCTAAAAAACCATTCTTTTTTTTTTTAAATAACAACAGATGACAAGTGATGTACCATATCAGTTGATACTTTGAGAGATGTAGTTGTAATAGTTTTTTTTTTTTTTTTTTTTCGGACAGCTATCTTGGAATCAGGTTTTTGCTTCTTCTTTCGAGCATCAGTTCAATGACTTGTTTCTTTTATTCTTTTAAGAGTAGGGGCCATCCATTCCATTTCTTCTGGGATAGACACTATGTTGTTGTTTTTGATGAATATTGTAGCTTCTTCTAAGTCATTAAAGGTTCTCATCTCATTTGCAAAAAATATTTTTATCTTGGCTGGAAAGGTCAGCTGTGCTTTAATGTTGTTTTGTTTCAACAGTTTTATTATTGGCCAGATATTTTTCCTTTGTTCTAGTATTCTGGAAGAATAATCACTGTCAAACCTTATCAGGCTTTGATTGTATTTTAAGGGTGATTTTCTCCAAGCAGATTTTAATATTATTTTCTGGTCCAGAAATGAAAGAAATTTTATAACTATGGATCTAGGTGGAGTATCTGTTGAGTTAGAAACAGGTTTCCTCAGTTTTCTATGCACCCTTTCAATTCCAAATGAAAGTCCCCCTTTCAAGCCTAAAAATTCAGGAATTCAGATTGTTAAGAATGAAATAATGTCTTCTCCTTCAGTGTTTTCAGGTAGACCAAAGATCCTTATGTTGTTTCTCCTTTCCCTGTTTTCTAAGTCATCTATTTTGTTAAGCAGCCATGTATTCTGTTTAAGCATAAGTTCTTTTTGGAATTCTTCCTCTATGAGTCACCCTTCAATGTCATTTAGAGAAGTCTCTATATTTGTTATTTTTGTATGGTGTTGCTGTAATAGTTGCTTAAGAGTATCAGTCTATTTTTGAGAATTTAATTTGAGGTTTAAAGCCATCCATCTTCAAAGATAGTTCCTGTAAGGCAGAGGTCATCAACTGCAGTTCTTTATTTCAAAGCAGCATCTGGATGAGAATTCCTTGAGTTGTTCATATTCAGTGACTCAATATATCTCCAAGTTACTTGACAGGAACATTTTTGTATATCTCCACCAAAATTGATATTTATGTAGTTTAGTAGTTTATCTATAGATTTCTGATGCTTTAAACTTGAAAATAATAACATTTTCCTATATTATTATACTAGTTTATGGAGCTCTCAAATTCACTGCTCTCAGTTGGCCAACTAGGCTCCGCCCCAATGCTTTTATTTTTAATGTGCAACAAAGACTATTCCTCTCTTTTTTACTTGATTTTTGCCAAAACTATGTATGTTTTTTTTTTTCTAAAGCTTCATTTAAATGAGTAAAGAATGAACAAAGCACTTCCTGGAATGCAAAAACCACTGCTCCAAAAGTGAAAAGGCAGCAAATTTATTATGTTTTAACGCAACAAAACACAAAACAGCGTTTTCGTCCTGTTGCAAACAGGACTTCATCAGAAATATAGTCAAACCACATTTCCTTCTTATATAGTCATTAACCCCCTATTAGTTAATTAACTAATCAAAATCCAAGCAACAATAATTGACCGAGTAAAAAATATATGTGTAACTTTAAAGTGTTACTGCAAACTTTGTCCTAAAAAAATTCAATAAATAATTTTTATACACCCTAGTGAACTTGTTAAAAACACCCCATATCAACTCATTACTAATGACATAATAAAATAACAATCAAATTTTTAAACCTATATTTAATAGTTACAAAATGATTTAACTCCTGCATATTTAAAAATACAACAATAGCACCATCTATTGGCTAAATAGCCACATTGCTTATAAAACCCATGTCTTAACAAGACAAAAACAAAATTGAATAAATAAATCCTTTATATAAAATATATATGTAAAATATTTATGTGCAATATTAAATTTATTAATATATTAATTAATTAAAGTTGATAAAATTGACTATTTACATAAATAGAGTCCTGGTTATAATTTGACAGACCTAAGTTTAAGGACAGGGCCAGAGATACATGTTCATTGAGTCCTGGTAATTGGTTGGCCTCTAGTTTTAATTGCCAAAATAATTCTCTGAACTCAATGGTCATCTCCCAAGCCCCCCCGTGGGTCAATGTCCACTTTTTCTATAACAAAGAAACCAAAATGGGCTTCCTTACACTGCGTACTGTGTTTGTAAAGGGCATTGTTAAGGCCTTGCTTCCTGTATCGTTAAGGTGTTCATAAATTCACCTTTTAAATTTCCGGTTGGTCTTACCTATATAAAAACACCCACAAGTTTTGCAAATAGCAGCATAAACCACTCCCACAGTGTCACAGTTACAATATGTGTTGGTCTCAATGCATTCATTCTTACCTCTTAAATTCACCTTATTCCCATAAAGAACATATGAGTATTGTGTGCAGGAACCACACTTATATGTTCCTTTCTTTTGTTTGCCCTGTTTGGTTTTATGGTTTTCTAGCATGT
Organism: Protopterus annectens; assembly: GCF_019279795.1. NCBI lineage: Eukaryota > Metazoa > Chordata > Ceratodontiformes > Protopteridae > Protopterus > Protopterus annectens. Next base: position 924,434,015 of record NC_056741.1, read on the forward strand.
CTTTTATGTTCCTGCCCTTCCTATATGTAAATTTCAAAGGGTCCTTAAATAACTGCTCTAAATCAGAATACTTTCCAAACCTTTCCCAGTTCTTTCATACTACATCCCTAATGTGGTAAACATTGCTACTGAAGTTCAAAACAAAGTTGTTGTTGCATTTTAGTTCAGGGATCACATCATTAGCCTGAGCACCTACCATCTCAGATCTCCCTAAAATCAGACTAAATCTACCTCCCCTCTCATTTTGAACTTCTTTCTCAAGTTCTTCTACCAAGGCCAGGGGATAATTCCCATCCAAAAATATACTCTTCAGTTTATTACTTTCCACCAAATAATCTTCATCACATGAAGTCATTCTACACCTTCTAATGAACTGCCCTTTCACAATTCCCTTCTTTTGACTATAGGGGTGGGCACTAGTGAAGACTAAATATGAATTTGAAAATGTTTCCTTCCTATAAACTTTGGATTTAAACTTTTTAGTCCCTGGCACCTTTTCTATTAATACATCTAGGTATTATATTCTCTCATGGGATATGACATGGGTGAACTTCAAAATATCTGTAGTGTTATTCACATATGTGATGAACTTGTGTAATATTAATTCAGGTCCCATCCCAAAAATACAAATGTCATCCAAAAATCGTCTATAGTAGCTTCAATACTGTGAATATTCTGAGTGGAATAAATATGTCTCCTCCCATGTAGACAACACTAAGTTAGCATACATAGGGGGCACAGCTGGCCCCCATGGCTACCCAACTAGTTTACTTGTAGAACTCCCCCTCAAAAAACAAAAAAATTGTGTTTGAGTACAATGTCCATAAGCTCCACCAGAACTAGAGTGGTATCGATATCAGTGCTACTTTTCATCTGAAGTGCTTCTTCGAACCATTCAAGTCCCAAATTATGTATGACATTAAACAAATCTTGTATGTCAAGTGTAACAAAAATTAACTCATCTCTATACAAGTCACCACAAACACTTCTAAGGAAATCCCAAGAGTCCTTAAGGATGCCCACCTTCTCAGACCATACCTTTTTGAGACTCAAATCTAAACATTTTGCTATCAGGTAAGTTTTAGATCCCGTAGCGGCCACAATGGGTGCCCCCATGTATGCTAACTTACAAACACAGTACGCAGTGAAAGGAAGCCCGTTTTGGTTTCTTTGTTAAAGAAAAAGTGGACATTGACCCACGGGTGGGGTCTTGGGAGACGACCATTGCGTTCAGAGAATTATTTTGGCAATTAAAACTAGAGGCTAACCGATTACCAGGACTCAATAAACACGTATCTCTGGCCCCTGTCCTTAAACTTAGGTCTGCCAAATTATAACCAGGACTCTATTTATGTAAATAGTCAATTTTATCAACTTTAATTAATATATTAATGAATTTAATATTGTGTATAAATATTTTACATATATATTTTATATAAAGGATTTATGTATTCAATTTTGTTTTTGTCCTGTTATGACATGGGTATTACAGATATATGCCCTTGGATCCATCTCATCATTTTCAACAGAAAATTGAACAATTTTTGATTGAAGCTATGGATGAAGGAATCATTACTCAAACCACTAAAGAACGACTTATGGTTTCCTCTCCTAAGAAACAATATTTCTATTTGTTGCCGAAGATCCACAAGCAGGCTATACATCCACCTGGTCGACCCATTGTCTCCGGACATGGGTCTTTTACTGAACCTTTATCAGAATATCTTACCTACTATCTCAAACCACTACTCCCCCTCATTAGAGCTAGAATCCAAGACACTACGCAATTCTTGGAAATACTTGAGAATACTCAACTTGAGTCACATTGGCTACTTTGCACCCTGGATATTACCTCTCTTTACTTTACTAATATTCCTCACTGGGCTGGTCTTCAAGCTCTGGATTACTGGTTGGCCAAATCTGGGCGTTATAAACCTGGATTTAATACCTTCTTGGTTTGCCTAACTGAATATGTGTTAACTAAATGCTATTGGCAAAACAAGGGGACAGCAATGGGTGCATCTTTTGCACCCATCTACGCAGATCTTTTCATGGCATATATTAAAGAGATCATAATTTATGATGCCAACCACAACATTTATATGTGTGAGATGGATATTTGGCGTCGGTATCTGGATGATTGTTGGTTGGTGTGGAAGGCTGATGAACTCTATCTAAAGGAGTTCTTAGACTATCTTAATGGCAATATATGGGGAATAGATTTCAAACTGACTTTCCATAGTTCTAGGATTCTTTTCCTGGATGTGGAAATCAATAGGAATTTGGATAATACTTTATCGACCACAATTTTTAGAAAGTTTCCAGAATATAATTCCCTATTACATGCCTCCAGCTTCCATCCCCAACATATCATCCAGAATATACCTAAATCCCAATTTCTAAGGGCCAGGAGGATCTGCTCGAATCAACAGTTATATATAAATACCCGAGATGACCTTGCCAACAGATTTGTAAAGAGAGGTTATCGTCCAGGGATTGTTAATTCGGCCAAGAGGTGGGCATCGAATTTAAATCGCAAAGATTTATTGTGTTATAAGGATAGAAAGTTGGATGTGGATAAACAACCTATTAGACTGGTCACGACATATGGACGAAATTCAAAGGGTTTTATGAACATTATTGACAGGCATTGGAATGTGCTAATGGCTGAGGAAAGATTAGCCCCCTTTCTTAGGGATAGATGTTCCTTTTCATTTAAAAGGGGACGGACTATAGGTTCTAGGCTTGGTCATTATAAGAAATCTTTTTCTGAGTCTATAGCCCCTGTTCAGTTATCCCTTACAGGTGGACCAGTTTGGGGATGTATGCCATGTGGCCACTGTTCCTTTTGTGTCCGTGTTTCTAAAACCTGTGAATTTACCAGCAAAAACACTTCTATGATTTTTGGTATTAAGTTTTGGGCTAATTGTAGTACAGAATGGGTCATATATTTGGTGACCTGTACCTGTTCTGCTTTTTATGTGGGGCAGACTTCTAGGGTGTTCCGCCTAAGAATTTGTGAACATCTTAGTGATATCAAGAATAAACGCTTAACTAATGCTCTATTTAAACATAGTATAAAACACACGACAGCTTCTTATAAGTTTGTCATTATTGATCACATTAGTGGTATTTGTAAAGATAAACGGAACTGGCATGAGATGTTGAACTATAAAGAAAAGAAATGGATTATTAAGCTTGGAGCTCTGTTTCCACCTGGTCTTAATGACCAAATGTAATCATTAATTAATTATGGGTTTTCATTGGTTCTGATGTCATTTACCCAGAGATATATACACTGGGTAGTGAGAATCTTGTGAGTGTTGGTTATCCACTGAAGAAGGCTATGTGAAGCCGAAACCGGTATGGATTTTCTGATGTTTTGGTTCCAATAAATTTTGGGACTGTTCACCATCCATTATTGCTGGCTTTTTTCTTGTTCTGGATTTTTGGAGTTTTTGGCCGGGCAAGGGTTCTACTTGCATCTGTATTTTTGTACTTTTTAATGACATGGGTTTTACAAGCAATGTGGCTATTTAGCCAGTAGATGGTGGTATTGTTGTATTTTTAAATATTTTTTTTATTTATTTTTATTTATTTTACATTTGTTGACCGGGCTAGTCCAGCTGGATATATGTCCATTTTCAGTGGAGGCCCAGGGAGAAAAGCTCCGCAAATTACAACAACATAAAAGGTCAAGACAAAGACAATAACAGTATAATTTGGTACATAAGAAGTTTTAACAATTATAGTACAAGCCCAAGATTATATATTTATATTTCAGTAGAAAAAAGGAAAAATTTATCTAAGAATAGATGAATAAGACTAATACATTTGCATTAGAAATGGTGTAGTAGAAATCTTTATAACATATTACAAAATTAGATACACCTTGTAATTTATGATAAGAGATACTAAGGTCTCACAAAAACCTAAGAAAGAAAAACACTAGAGATCAATAGATAGAGTATAGAAGATCAGCAAACAAGGATGGATTTCTAGTGTTATTTAACACATAGGTTGTGATACTATATGAAGGTGTTTGATCATTCCACAGTATATACTTATTTATATGAGAAAAAATCCCAAGGAAGGTTAAGCTCACTAAAAATTAGTGAGACAACACAAGATCATGATCATGGGAGGCTAGGAACTGTGGGAGTCTAGTTAATAGTTAGGTACTTAGTCTGGGTTAACACAGGGGCATAGCCAGTGAGATTTGAGGTAGGGTTTAAGATTGCTTTTAAATAAGCTAACAGAGGATATTGAGGTTAGCTGGCTTGGGAGGATGTTCCAGGCTTTACCTACTGTATTGGAGAACAAGGTGTCACCAGCTAAGTTGTTGGATTTTGATATTTGTACAAGTAGGTTATTAGCTGAGCATAAGGTCTTGAGGTTATTATAGGGGATGACTAGGGATGTAAGTATGGGTGTATTTTGAGGTAAATACAGGATCTTATGGGCTACTATTAACTGATTGAAAAGTATTAAATTTGGCAGCTCTAACCATCCTAACTGATTCAGATTGATACAGTGATGAGTTCTATAGGAGGACCCAGCTGCAAATCTGGCAATATTGTTGTAGGAGGATGTAAGTTTACTCAGATTACTTCTACATATTTTGGTATAGATAGGGGAGGCATAGAGCAAGGTAGAGATGAGGTGGGTACGAGCAATAGTAACCCTGGCTGGAGGTGTAAGAAAGGGTTTTATTCTATAGAGGGAACCTAGTTTCTTGTTTACTATTTTTATGGTGTTAGATGAAGTACAAAAAGATGCTGCTGGATAGCTAGGGAGACCACCCGTCACAAAAGCAAACTAATAGAAAACAAAAACAGACGGTCTCGCCACGAATCCTAGTAAATCCACAAGGAGGCAGGTTGCAACAAAATAGAACAATTTATTGGATAAAAACAAAGATGAGCGCTTTCGCGTAGATGCCTCTACGCTTCTTCAGATACAAAACAACAAAAAAGCAACTCTTAAATACATAAGTTGGCGGTAAAATCTTTCAATCAAACAATAATTTAAACAATTAAAACCAATTAAACAGCTAGTGATCTGATACAACAACGTTACCATGGTTACCTCAACTGCAGGACTTGCTATAAGTAAACATTAGCGTAACGCTGAATGGAAAACGCTGCACATTTTTTACAACGAAAAAGCTGTAGTCAAGATTATTAAAAGCCATTAAAGACTACATTACAAGCTTTAAAAAATCATTGATAACAACATTACATGCTTATGAAAATTTTGAAAGGAATCCAAGGGGTCATGTGAAACCAATTCAACATGATAGAAACTATGCACATGTGCCAACGATGGTTGGCAAAAAACCACGAAAGTGAAACGAAATAAAACAAAACATATAAAACAAAATGCGTGGGTGTAAGGAACTGTAACCTCCACAGTCCACTATACTCAATTAAAATAAATGGATAGGTAAATGAAGACATCAAACACTTAAACTATCTTAAAAATGATGATATAAAACTATCATTGAGGAACTTATAAAAGGGTAACTTCCAATAAGTAGGGTCCATGAAAACAGAGAAAAAATTCAATAAGCGTAACCTTTTTATGAGTACTCAGAAATAATACTAATCAAAATAATCTAGGTATTAGAATATTTTGAATACCAAGATGCAATGATCAAAACATAGTGACAATGTAAATTGGTTCAAGGAAGTTGCCAGTACATCCTGCAGGGAGCAACATGTAACTGGTGTAATATCTTAATCAGAAGGAAAAAATATATGCAAACCAAACTGCATATACCTGACAAAATATTAGCTTGACACTACTCAGAAGACCATGAACTACCAACAACCATGTGGACATATGAACATACAAAACTGATAGCCAAATTGACCATGTAAAAACTTAATCATGATGAACGTAATTAAACATTGGATATAAAACTAACTGAATAATGAAAATATAAAAGTGAATGAATGTAAATGAGTATGAGAGTAAAACTACCTCTAATACTCAAACAGATCTAGTACATGAGAAACACCATTCTCTGCAGAAAAAACGAAATCAAAAAACAAGATCAAAAAACATTAATAGACAAACCAAGAAAAACCAAAATTTTTACTTCGTATACAATATATTGTGTGTATACAAAATGCCACTATACGTAAATGGCGTCAAGCTTTTAACGTATCCTATTCTCTAAAACAGGCTTGATGGAAATGTAATTATTGAGGCCTGGTGCCAGATGCGCCCCAAGTCTCAAAATCCATTTCAGTTCTGTATTAGCTAGATGATTGTAGCTATCACCACCCCTTATGTTTTCTGCCACTATCTCTAGAACTCTAAAACGAAAACTATGTGATGAGTATTCAGCAACATGTTTCGCTAGAGCGTTTAATTCATTACCCTTCTGTATGTCATATAAATGACCATAAATTCTATCCTTCAATCTTCTTTTAGTGAGCCCTACATAGAAAGCATGACATTTTACACATGTAGCAAGATAGATCAAATTTTTTGTTACACATGTAGCAAAGAATCTATGAGAAAAAACGTAATCCATGGAAGGATGCCAAAATATTTGGACTGCAGTAATGTAGCTACATCTATTACAATTATTACAGGGATAAGTGCCAGTTCTTTGGCTATTGACAATAGTAGGATGACAGGATAAACTATGGTCATTACAAAGAATCTGCTTAAGATTATCACTATTCCTAAACATAAAACGAGGCCTGTCTCCTACAATAACTCTAGTATTATGGTCCATGGTAAGGACATTCCAGTTATTGAAAATCACATTCTTCAAGGAGTTTACATCACTAGTATATTTAATGGTGTAACAAATACCTTTGAATGTATTCAACCTGCCATGAAAGGCACTTTGGTGAATAACTTCATGTGTACCCACAATGTTATCAGACTTTTTGCATTTTTTACCCAAAACACTATCTCTAATATTCCTTACCATGTTAGGATCATAACCTCTATCAATAAAAAGGGTTTCCATGTAATCAGCTTCAAGCTTTAGGGGGTACTCTTCTCTGCATAATCTAGAGAACCTCACAAATTGGCTCTTGACAATACCTGAGAAGGTATATCTGGGATGCATGCTATCAAAGCTGAGAAGAGTATTCTTCCACGTGGGTTTCCTATACAAGATGGAAACAATAGACCCAGTGTCAGATATCCTAAGGGATACGTCCAAAAAATGAATACTTTCATTAGAAGATTCCATGGTAAATCTAAGGAAAGTGGTAGTAGATTCTAAATAGGACAAAAAGTGGTCAAATTCCAACTGGGAACCTTCCCAGATAATCAGAATATCATCAACAAAACGTCTATACAATTTAATCTTGGTGAACAACTGATTACTAAACAAAAAATTTATTTCCCAATGAAAGACGACCAAATTAGCGTAAGTGTTCGCACAGGGGGTGCCCATGGCCACCCCCCTTTGTTGTAAGTAACACTTATCTCCAAACATAAAGACATTATTACAAAGTACTATTTCCAAGAGCTGACAGACCAAGATCTGTCTATCCCTACTGAAAGTGGACTCATTAACCAAAACCTCTCATCGCTTCTATTCCAAGGTCATTAGGTATAGATGTGAATACATTTTTTACATCTAAAGTAATTAATAGGTAATCATGGGTGTCTAAATCTAATTTTACATCAGATAAACTTTCCAACAGTTGATAGGTATCCTTGAGGACAGAGGGAAGGAGATCTACCACTGGTCTCAATAGAAATTCAATGAAGGAAGATATAGTGGAAGTGACCCATTTCTCACCTGAAACAATGGGTCTCATGGGTATAGGAAACTGATTCTTATGAACTTTCGGCAACCCCTTGATTACAGGTATGACAGGGTAATCAATACAGAAACAGTCATATGTTTCTTGACTAATCTGTCTGCACATTAGGAGATCATAAACAACCTCATGCACATTCTTGATAATTTTACCAACCTCATTGGAAGTTAATTCTTATGGTGTTAATTTTTATGGTGTTATTAATGTGAGGTTCAAAGGACAAGTTGTTATCTATTAGTACCCCGAGTAGTTTGGTGATTGGTTCAGGAGATATTATAGTTCCATCATTTGAAGTAATAGTAAAGTTAAGTGGGGAGGTTCTGCGGGTGGGGGTAAATAGTAGCATTTTTGTTTTTTTGGGGTTAAGGATAAGACGTCTTTGTAGGAGCCAGTTTTCAGCTGTACTAAAGGTCGTTTGGGTTAGTGACTGAAGTTCTGATTGAGAAGCAGCAGCACATATGAGTGTGGAGTCGTCAGCGTATTGGATACAGTCAGCTTGAGGAATTACAGAATGAAGGTCATTTGTAAAGATGGAGAAGAGTAATGGGCCTAATATAGATCCTTGCGGGACCCCTAGAGTGACTGGGACGTGGGAAGATAAAGTATTTTCCCATAGTACAGCCTGTTGCCTGTTATGTAGGTATGATTGGAACCACTGTATAGTATGGTTGTCCAATGACAGGTTTTGAGTGTGTCTATAAGGAGGTGGTGATTCACCATGTCAAATGCTTTGGACAGGTCAATAAAAACAGCTGAGGATAGAGTATCAATATTACGATTACTGTTAATATGGTTAGTGAAGGATAAGAGAGCAGAGGTGGTGCTATGAAATGGTCTAAAGCCATGTTGACAGGGTGCTAATAAATTGTGATCGAGTAGGTAGGTTAACAGTTGTATGTGTATACATTTCTCCATTATTTTTGCCAAAGGAGATAGAATAGCTATGGGCCTATAATTGCACAACTCTTTGGAGTTACCGCCCTTATGCAGGGGAATAACGTGAGAGACTTTCCAGATTAGGGGAATAGATCCTTCAGAAATAGTTCTGTTAATGAGGATGGATATGGGGTAGGCTATGACTTTAGCAGCTTTTTGCAGGTATTCTGCAGGTAATTTATCAGCAGAGAGAGTAGTGGGTTTAAGTTTCTGTATGAGGTTATAGATAAGTGAAGTGGACACTGGCTGAAAATGAAATTGATGAGAATTATTGGTAAAGGTTGTGGCAGAGCCTGGGGTGCTAGGGGATAGCTGGTTGGCTACAGATTGTATGGTTTCAGTGAAAAAAGTATTAAATGAGTCAGCTATTTGGATGGGATTGTTGTGATCAGAGCCAGAGGGAGAGGGAGTACTTGAGCATGTAGGAGGTTATTGATACCTCGCCAGAATTTTTGGGGATTATGTTGGTTGGTTTGTTGTAGTTGGTAGTAGTAGTTTCTTTTATCGGCTAATATGGCTTTTTTTGTTTCATTTCTTAACTGTCTGAATTGCAGGTGGTCTGAGGAGCTTTTTGTTGAGCGCCATTTGGCCCATTGTTTATTTCTTGGAGGATTCTTTGTTTGGTCGTTTTGGTGAGCCATGGTGCCGGTTTGGTTCTAATTCTAACTTTGCGTAATGGGGCATGGCTGTCTAAAATGGTTAGAAATTTAGAGTTAAAGTATTTCATGGCATTATCTATTGGGAGGTATTTCAGGGGTGACCAGTCACAGGTGACTAGTTCAGCTTGAAAGTGAGCAGGGTTAAAGTTTTTGGTAGTGCGAATAGTTTTACAGATGGTAGAGTTTAGGATGACAGTTTTTGTTCTGATTAAATAGGTAAGCAAGTGATCACTTATGTCCTCAGGGAGGGTACCTGTTTTATAGTTTAGTTGGGGGGTATTAGTGAGTATCCAGTCAAGGGTACTAGTTTTGTTGTTAGTTTTATTGGTGCGGGTTGGGGATGTTATAGTTTGGGTAAACCATATAAGTTGATATGAGTAGAAGGCTGCTCAGATATACAGGAGTTCCAGTTAATGTTAAAATCTCCAAGTATAATGGTTTCTTGGGGGTAGTTACTTGAGAGCCAGCTGAGGATAGCCTCTAATGTGTTGATGTTATTGCCTGGGGGAAGATAGACACATGATAGATATATGGCTTTGCTTTTGTTAAGCTGAATCTTAGTTAGAAGAATTTCTGCATTGTTGCAAAGTGGAGGTTTGGAGTCTAACAAGGTAAATTGTAATCCATTCTTATAAAGTATGGCTACACCTCCTCCTTTTTTAGTGTTACGGTCATGTCTTATGATATTATAGCCAGGGGGTAGAACTGCACTGTCTTGTATTGATGGATTAAGCCATGTTTCAGACAGACAGAGGATGTCAAAGGAATAAACATCAATAAGGGCATGCAGGTGAGCTATTTTGTTATTGATGCTACGAATATTAAGATGAGCTATCAGGAGAGAGTTGGGGGGCTTGGTAAGTGTCTGTGTGATTGAAATTGTTGGTGTATCAGGCTGTGTAGCTGTGATAGTGGTAGGACCTGGGTTAGGGTGTATATCACCATCTAACAGGGAGTGGACCTGAACTTTTAGGATGAGTTGTAGAAGTTTAAAAATTAGGTTCTTATTTTTTTCTAGCCAGTGGGTTACATGCATCCCAATATGCAGGAGAGTTAAATAATTTTGTAACTATTAAATATAGGTTTAAAAATTTGATTGTTATTTTATTATAATGTCATTAGTAATGAGTTGATATGGGGTGTTTTTAACAAGTTCACTAGGGTGTATAAAAAGTATTTATTACATTTTTAGGACAAAGTTTGCAGTAACACTTTAAAGTTACACATATATTTTTTACTTGGTCAATTATGGTTGCTTGGATTTTGATTAGTTAATTAACTAATGTCGGTTAATGACTATATAAGAAAGGAAATGTGGTTTGACTATAATTCTGATGAAGTCCTGTTTGCAACAGGACGAAAATGCTGTTTTGTGTTTTGGTCCATTAAAACAATAAATTTGCTGCCTTTTCACTTTTGGAGCCATGGTTTCTGCATTCCAGGAAGTGCTGTGTTCGTTTTTTACTAGTGACTTTTGAGGCACTTTTTTCTCCTTTTGTTGTTTTTGAGGTTTTGGTCTTTGAGGGAGGATCTGGAGTCCAGTAACAGCTCTTTAGTCAAAAGAGCTGAGGAGTTACAGGGTGTTCAGGAGAAGCTGGCCAGAGTGGAAGGACAATTGACTCAATTGGTTGCGCTACCTTCCCAGCAACCACCTAGTTCTGTTGCAGCGTCTGCTGAGGCCCTGAATGGAAAGGAATCTTTTCCTGGTAGCCAGGAAGCATTTTTTCAGGCATCCCTGATGAATCACAGCAGGTTTCAGTTCAAATCAGAGCTTACAGCTACCTCGCGAACAGAGGCGTGAGAATATTGTTAGTAAGAGTGTGCAGTCCGGTTGTTTGAGCCAAGAAGATGGGGGGAACATCTTCCATGTTCGGAACTTCTTTTGGTGGTCCAAATGGAAGGAAAGATTTATCGAGCACTGACTTGCAAGGTGACTGTAATAATTGTGGTTCTGGTGGAGTTTCTAACACCAACCACACTGTTGAGACTGTGCAATGGGGGGGGGGGGGCAATGGTTAAAAAGTAAATGTAACTTTGCTGATGGTTGTCAGGAGATGGATGGGATTTCTTCTAATAAAGAGAAAGTGAATAGTTATAACAGCAACATCAATCTGTTGCATGAGTCTATGCTTAGGTATAAAATTTTATGTATGGACTATTGTTATTTAAACGGATGTATTGGGAGGTAAATTGTGCCTAAAGGGCTTTGCATTTACAAGTATCCCAGTAATGTGGGGGAGGGCAGTGAACTTCATAAGGAGTTACTATTTTTAATAATGCAGGTTTAAATATTTTAAGAGCGATTATTAACAACAATGTCAGAGAAATGGATATGTTGTTTAAAAAAATAGATAAATTAAACCATGACATTGTGACAGATCTTTTGTTCACAGTTGAGGCTGAAAAATCCAAGTATTTTAAGGTGAAAGACCAAATAGAGGGCAAATGTAAACATATTTATGGCAGGAAGTGTAAAAATTTGGAAAGGGACCTGATTGAGTATAGGGAGGAACGTTCCTACCCTAAACCTAAGACTACTTTTAGGAGGTCCTATTGGAATACTACTCAGAAAACAAAGGGGGACCTAAGCTGGGAGAGAACTGACAATCTGGACTGGAATACTGACGGTCACTATACATATTTTGAAGGTGTAGGGTGTCAGGGCGCATATGTGCTAGAAGACCCTTTCAAACCCCCCCCCCCCCGAGGAGGTCAGAAAGAATAAAACAACAGGTACCTGTGAATTATCACTATCCAAAGGGGGTGGGAGCAACAGAGAGGGAGAAGGTTTTAGACAGATTTAGGACTAATATTGATATGACGAATGAAGGACACATTGTGATTCATGGGCCTAGACACACATATAAGGATTTTAGTATATTCAGTTATAGTTGTTTAGATATTGGGCTGGTACATTTCAGTCTATTTAGCAAGGGTTTGAAATGTGTACCTAGCACTGTGAGTAATATGTCTAATGTGCTTATAGATTTAAAATTATTCTTGAGAAGAAAGAACTTAGAACTTTTGTTACAGAACAATGAGTTCAATAAAAATGCTATTAAGAAAAAGAATATTTATAACCTACTCCTCCACCCCCAGTTAAAAATCGTTGGGACTCAGGTAGAGCTACAGCTCAGGTGTGGTTTGGACAACCCTAAGAGGAAATACAATCTTAGTTGAGAAGAAAGTGAATTACTGAAGTCCCTGAGAAATAATGTCAATATTAGGGTCATGAAACCCGACATGGGAGGAGGACTGGTTATAATGGATATATAGTCTACTCAGGAAAAATGCTGGATATGCTAAACAATACAGACAGATATTCGAGAGTGTCTCGTAATGAGATTAACCTGGCATATCAAAAAATAGATTTTATGCGTAAAGAAATGGTTAATTATGAAAGTATTAGGCAAGAAGTGTACCAATATTTAGTTCTAGACAAACCCAAAATCCCTTCAATATTTGGCATACCCAAGGTCCATAAGGATGTGGATGACCCACCCCTCAGATCCATTGTGGCCACTACGGGATCTAAAATGCACCCAACAGCAAAATATTTAGATTTAAGTCTCAAAAAAGTATGATCTGAGAAAGTGGGCATCCTTAAGGACTCTTGGGATTTCCTTAGAAGTGTTCATGGTGATCTGTATAGAGATGAGTTACGTTTTGTTACACTTGACATCCAAGATTTATTTAATGTCATATCCCATAATTTGGGACTTGAGTGGTTCGAAGAAACACTTCAGATGAAAGGTAGCATTGATATTGATACCACTCTAGTTCTGGTGGAGCTTATGGACATTGTACTCAAACACAATTTTTTGTTTTTTGAGGGGGAGTTCTACAAGCAAATTAGTGGGGTAGCCATGGGAGCCAGTCGTGCCACCATGTATGCTAACTTAGTGCTGTCTACATGGGAGGAGAAATATTTATTCCACAGTATTGGAGTCACTATAGACGATTTTTGGATGACATTTGTATTTTTGGGATGGGACCTGAATTAATATTACACAAGTTCATCACATATGTGAATAACACTACAGATATTTTGAAGTTCACCCATGTCATATCCCATGAGAGGATACAATACCTGGATGTATTAATAGAAAAGGTGCCAGGGACTAAAAGTTTAAATCCAAAGTTTATAGGACGGAAACATTTTCAAATTCATATTTAGTCTTCACTAGTGCCCACCCCTATAGTCAAAAGAAGGGAATCGTGAAAGGGAAGTTCATTAGAAGGTGTAGAATGACTTCATGTGATGAAGATTATTTGGTGGAAAGTAATAAACTAAAGAGTATGTTTTGGATGGGAATTATCCTCTGGCCTTGGTAGAAGAACTTGAGAAAGAAGTTCAGAATGAGAGGGGAGGTAGATTTAGTCTGATTTTAGGGAGATCTGAGATGGTAGGTGCTCAGGCTAATGATGTGATCCCTGAACTAAAAAGGAACAACTTTGTTTTGAACTTCAGTAGCAATGTTTACCACATTAGGGATGTAGTATCAAATAAATGGGAAAGGTTTGGAAAGTATTCTGATTTAGAGCAGTTATTTAAGGACCCTTTGAAATTTACATATAGGAAGGGCAGGAACATAAAAGACATGCTAGAAAACCATAAAACCAAAAAAGACAAACAAAAGAAAGGAACTTTGGCCACCTAACCCAGACAGAAGCGCTAAAGTTGGAGACGTGTCCATATTCATTAAGGATATCCACACCTCCAGGCTAGTTGCACAGCATAATGCATCCGAGATTATCCAAGTGCAACTAACTCTGGGCAAGACCGCAATTCAAATTGCAGCTTGCTACAGACCCCCCACCATGCCCCAGGATTCCCACTCCTCATTTCTTGATACACTGGAAAATATTAGGGTACAACCCAACACCCTAATAATGGGTGATTTCAACTACCCCACTATTAACTGGGAAAAATACTCATGTACCAACTCTTTTGCTCAACGTTTTCTGGAATTCATAAATTCCAACGCCTTGGATCAACTTATTCACACCCCCACCAGGGGCAGCAATATCCTAGACCTGGTCATTACCAACATGGGCGACTGGTGTTCCACATCAGAGGTCAATTCCTCGTTGGTCAGATCCAACCACAAGTTAATCACCCTAGACATCCACAACCCGCCCCCATCCCCATTAGGGAAACCACTGTAAAAAACTTCTCCAAAGCCAACTTCACACTTCTTAAGACAGAAGTGGCAAACTTCATGACACCCATGCAGATGGACAATAGAGGTACGACTGCTAAATCGTACACAAATGCACTTTATAAGCACTTACATGAGTGCATGGATCATGCTATCCCTAACACAACCAAGATGATATCCTCCAAAAAAAAAAGGAAGCCAATCTGGTGGTCCTCTGCCATAAACAAACTCTACAACAGAAGAAAGAAACTGTTGCAAAAAAGAGTGAAGTCCCATGACTGCAGGAGCTCCCTGGCCAGCCTCAGTAAAAAGCTGAGATCTCTCATAAAATCCTCCAAAGCTAATTATGAAAACAAAATTGCCACTTACTTTAATGACAACAACAAAGCATTCTATAGCTATGTCAAGTATCTCAATGGCAACACTCAGATCTGTTCTGAGTTACAGCACAATGGCACTAAATATACAGAACCAACTAATATTGCCAACATCCTGGCAGATAGGTTCAGTGCTAACTTTACCCCCCTCTCACCCCCTAAAGGGCCCATCTCTATAACAGATGAATGCAAAGTTCCTGTAATCACAGCTGCACTGGTAAAAAACACACTCTACAAAGCCAAGAATACAGCATCCATGGGACCTGACAATATCCCAGGCTGTGTTCTACACAAACTACAAAATGAACTGGCATTCCACTTAAGTACCATGTTCAATCATAGCCTCACCTCAGGCTTTGTGCCCACTGAATGGCACACTGCGATGGCTATTGCACTCCACAAAGGGGGAGCCAAGACGGACCCCGGGATCTACCGCCACATTAGCCTGACGAGCCTGGTCTGCAAGGCCATGAATTGTATCATCATGGAACTCATAAATAAAGACATTGGTAATCTCCAAACTCTGGACCCCACCCAGTTTGGGTTTGTAAAAGGCAGATCATGTCTCCTAAACCTGATAGACGTCTTTGAAGCAGTCACCAAAGCCATAGATAAGGGTAAGGTGGTTTACACAGCCTATCTAGATCTCGCCAAGGCTTTCAATACCATCCCTCACTCTGGAATTATAGATAAACTCACTAAACTAGGTATAAATCCCTATGTCACAAGATGGGTTGCCATCTGGCTCATGGACAGAACCCACACTGTGAAAGTAGCAGACTCCAAATCTGACTTCAGACCAGTGACAAGTGGAGTACAACAGGGTTCAGTCCTGGGTCCTCTCCTGTTTGCTATTTACTTCTCTGCAGTACAGGCTAACACAGAAGGCCTTTGGCTAATGAAGTTTGCAGATGACTGGAAACTGGGAGCCATAACTGAAACTCCTAATGATGTGGACTTCCTACAAAAGGGCCTCACTGAGACAGATGCCTGGTGTCAAAGCCATGGCCTGAAGGTCACTGCCAAAAAGTGCATTGTCATCCCCTTTGGTAAAAACTCTGTACCCATGAACTACCATATAGCTGGTAGTCTACTTAACACCAAAAGTGTGATAAGAGGCCTTGGGACACAGATGGACAGTAGTCTCTCCTTTGATAATCATATTGCCACAGTGGTCAGAAAATCCTTCTATGTGGCACACCTCATCACAAAAGGTTACTCATCCAGAAAAAAGAGGTCATTGTTCCCCTCTACTCATCACTCGTTAGACCCATTATAGAGTACAGCACCCCTTTTGGTATGTACCTCACAAGACATCTACAATAACTGGAGAGGCCACAGAAATACCTCACAAAGAGGATTACTGGCCTCAAACAGATACCCTACGCAGCCCGTCTCTAAAAACTCCAACTTTACTCCATCACATATTGCCTACTCAGAGGTGATCTCTACCTAACATACAAAGCTATGTCAAAGCCAGAGCTGTTGGACATGCTCCACTTAAAGAAATTCCAATCCCTCCGAACTACACATTGTAGGAACTTAAACCTTGTCACCACAATAAACAGAACATGCTGGAGGGATAGATTCCTGTCCCAGAGACTTCCCATACTCTGGAACAGACTACCTATCTATGTCAAATAGAGTGCCTCATTAGCACTCTTCAAGAAAAATCTTGATGATTGGATGGGAAATAGGAAATTCACCCCAGGGATCACTTCTGTGGCTCTGCTCGACAGGGGCACTGGAAAATAATTTTCTTGGGTGGCGAAAGCCAGGGTACATTTTTGGCTAGGCTTATATAGGCCCTAGGGCCAATAGCCTAGTACCTACCTATGAACCTATGAACCTATATAAGTGTGGTTCCTGCACACAATGCCCATATGTTCTTTATGGGAATAAGGTGAACTTAATAGGTAGGAATGAATGCATTGAGGCCAACACGTATTGTAACTGTGACACTGTGGGGGTGGTATATGCTGCTATTTGCAAAACTTCTGGGTGTTTTTATACAAGTAAGACCAACAGGAAATTTAAAAGGTGAATTTATGAACATCTTAACAAAATCAGGAAGCAAGACCTTAACAATGCCCTTTACAAACACAGTACGCAGTGTAAAGAAGCCCGTTTTGGTTTCTTTGTTATAGAAAAAGTGGACATTAACCCACAGGGGGGGGGGGGGGGGCTTGGGAGACGACCATTGAGTTCAGAGAATTATTTTGGCAATTAAAACTAGAGGCCAACTGATTACCAGGACTCAATGAACACGTATCTCTGGCCCCTGTCCTTAAACTTAGGTCTGCCAAATTATAACCAGGACTCTATTTATGTAAATAGTCAATTTTATCAACTTTAATTAATTAATATATTAATTAATTTAATATTGTGTATAAATATTTTACATAAATATTTTACATATATATTTTATATAAAGGATTTATTTATTCAATTTTGTTTTTGTCTTGTTAAGACATGGGTTTTATAAGCAATGTGGCTATTTAGCCAATAGATGGTGGTATTGTTGTATTTTTAAATATGCAGGAGAGTTAAATAATTTTGTAACTATTAAATATAGGTTAATAGGTTCATAGGTAGGTACTAGGCTATCGGCCCTAAGGCCCATACAAGCCTAGCCAAAAAATGTACCCTGGCTTTCGCCACCTAAGAAAATTATTTTCCTGTGCCCCTGTCGAGCAGAGCCACAGAAGTGATCCCCGGGGTGAATTTCCCATTTCCCATCCAATCATCAAGATTTTTCTTGAAGAGTGCTAATGAGGAGCTCTGTTTGACATAGATAGGTAGTCTGTTCCAGAGTATGGGAAGTCTCTGGGACAGGAATCTATCCCTCCAGCATGTTCTGTTTATTGTGGTGACAAGGTTTAGGTCCCTAGAGTGTGTATCTCGGAGGGATTGGGATTATTTTAAGTGGAGCATGTCCAACAGCTCTGGGTTTGACATAGCTTTGTATGTTAGGCAGAGATCACCCCTGAGTAGGCGATATGCGATGGAGTAAAGCTGTAGTTTTTTGAGACGGTCTGCATAGTGCATCTTTTTGAGGCCAGTAATCCTCTTTGTGAGGTATTTCTGTGGTCTTTCCAGTTGTTATAGATGTCTTGTGAGGTACATACCAAAAGGGGCATTCCACTCTATAATGGGTCTAATGAGTGATGAGTAGAGGGGAACAATGACCTCTTTTTTTCTGGATGAGAATCCTTTTGTGATGAGATGAGCCATGTAGAAGGATTTCCTGACCACTGTGGCGATGTGATTATCAAAGGAGAGACTACTGTCCACCTGTGTCCCAAGGTCTCATCACATTTTCGGCATTAAGTAGACTACCAGCTATGTGGTAGTTCATGGGTAGAGAGTTTTGCCAAAGGGATGACAATACACTTTTGGCATTGAGCTTCAGGCTATGGCTTTTATTAGGTTTAAAATTTTAAAATTTGATTCTTATTTTATTATAATGTCATTAGTAATGAGTTGATATGGGGTGTTTTTAACAAGTTCACTAGGGTATAAAAAAAGTATTTATTGAATTTTTTAGGACAGTTTGCAGTAACAGTTTAAAGTTACACATATATTTTTACTTGGTCAATTATGGTTACTTGGATTTTGATTAGTTAATTAACTAATAGGGGGTTAATGACTATATAAGAAAGGAAATGTGGTTTGACTATATTTCTGATGAAATCCTGTTTGCAACAGGATGAAAATGCTGTTTTGTGTTTTGGTGTGTTAAAACATAATAAATTTGCTGCCTTTTCATTTTGGAGCCGTGGTTTCTGCATTCCAGGAAGTGCTTTGTTCATTTTTACTAGTGACTTTTGAGGCAATTTTTTCACCTTTTGTTGTTTTTAGGTTTCATTTAAATGAAACTTTAGTTGACCTTAGGTTGCATGATGGCATACCTCTCAACTTATTAAGGCAAGAAATCTGGACAAAGCTTAAAATAATGTATGGACAAAGGTCCAAAAATAGGGACCGGTTTTAAATATTGCTCTTGCAAACTTAGAAAGCTGTTAAAATAACAGGACTTGTGTTAGCTTGCATATTCTATAAACTTTTAATAATATGAGGCCTGAAACTCAAATTTCTATCATTACTTAGTGACTTCAATCTGCAGTTATCTGCCAGAAAATCATAAATGTTATGTGGAACAGACCAAAAATAGAAGGTGAAAATCTGGACAGTTGATAAGCATGCATGATGGTCTGCAGACTGTTACTTTTCCCACAACCAGCTCCTTCACTTGTGTTTAGAGAAGTGGGTATAAGCTGCCCTATTGTGTTTTAAGTTTAGTATGCAAGTCTGTATGCAATAATTAAGGCTTGTTTTCACTCAGATGATTGTATGACTTTTATATTAACTTAATTATGTGGTTATATGGTTTAAATATGTAGTTATTTGTACTGGTACAATTTTATTTATGGGAACATGACAACTGCTGGCCATTAACTGGGAAATGTTGAATAGACAAAACTCCTGCACTTGGGGGCATGGCCAAGATGGGAGGGTGGCCTAAGGGTTAAAGTGTTTGCCTTACAAACACAAGGTTCAGGGTTTGAGTCGCACAATGGATAATTGGCTAGGCTTAAATTTGCTCATAAGAGCAGTTAGCCTAGTACTGATCTATGAACCTATGAACAGCAGTTTTTATCAGCTCCACTAAGATAACTTCTACAACCTGGAATTTTGTTTTCAAATCTTAAATTAAAATATTTCTTCCATCAGACCTGACTAAGACAAGCATCTACTACAATAATATCAAAAAAAATTTTTGAAGGAGGCAGATTTTCCAGTCAAATATTCATCTGGAAACATTCCTCTCATCAGAAAATACCACCATGAAAATATTTCAAAAACAAGTAGTCAAGATTCTACCTTTAAAAAAGAAATCCAGACCTTAATAAACAACCTACAGGACTTAAATACTAAAACTGACAAAATAGACATTAAAATAGACAACTTTAAAGAAAGAAGCTCCAAACAAATGGGCCTACTTCATGAAGACCTGCAACAACAAAAATCTCTAAATACTGGTATAGAGGAAACTCTTAATGCCATGGATGGTAGAATAAAAGGAAATGAAAACAATGCTGAATTCCTTCTTAAACAAAACACTTTACTTCAAACAAGCTTGATGATCTGGAAAACAGGTCCTGTCTCAACAATATAAAGATTCTTTGACTACCTGAAAATATTGAGGGCAAATATATGACTACATTCTTAACATCTTGGTTACCAGAAATGCTTCATCTACCAGAAGCCATCTCATTTAGCATTGAAAGAGCTCATTGGTTGCTATCCTGAGCAGATACAAGCAAAAAAACACCAAAATCTATAATAGTGAGATTTCTATCTTCATCTGATAAAGAATTGGTCTTAGAAACAGCATGGGCTAAATCCCCAATAAAAATCACTGAAACTATAATACATTTTGACAATGATTATTCTTCTACAGTTATTGCTAAAAGGAAGATTTTTTTACCCCTAATAAAATAATTTAAAAAAGTTCAAATGAAGACTCACCTTTGCTCCCAGCAAGGTTGAATATTTTTCTTTCAGAAGGTCCCAGGGTGTTTGAAGACTTGGATTCTGCATTGGTGTATTTTAGAAACCATAAAATCCTGGAAAATAATAGAAGACATGGAATGGGTAAGCCCCTCTCCTAAAAAAATGGCATCTAACTCATCTTGGAAGACCACAGAAAAAAAACAAAAAAGACTCAAAAACAAATGACTCTAACATTGACATTTTGTCTTTTCATTTATAATATCTGAAATCAATTTTTAATAAGAATAATTTTGATTCAAAGTTAAACCACAAGGTAAGACTACTTGTTTTACATGTTTCTTAATATAAAAGGGAAATAGAGAAAAGGAGAGGGAGAGGGTGTTAAAATAACACTTACCCTAAGCAAAAGAGAAAAGAAATAAAAAGGAAAAGTTGACATAATAATTATTACATTCTCTAAACTACAACATTAACCATATAGAACATTTAGGACATGTTACACTATTTTTAACTAGGGTAATCTATTGATAAAAAACATTGCACTATATAATTGGACTAGTGGTATACAATTTTATTTTATTTGCTTTCTTTGCTTCCTACCCATCTTTAACCTTGTGGTGTTTTTTTGAATGTTTCTGATGTGTATGCTTACAAATATCTTAATAGATATCATTATTCTAAATAATATATGTTACTAAATAATTATTAGCCTTGCATGTCAATGAAAAAGGGAATGGAGACCTTTGTTTATCAAAAAAATGGGTTATGCTGTTCATTGATATGTACTTGTGCACCTGAGATCTTGCTTGTGAACTGTACAGCTTAGCTCGTGCATAACATACCTCCATTTTTACAAGCAGACTTAATTTTTATGGAAAAAGTAATTTTCTTTAACATTTCCTGCTAGAATCCTGTAGAGACACAATTTTTGTCCTTACAAACTCACGCTGAGTATTCACGAGCTGCACATATCTTCTCAACTCCAAGCACAAGCGTGGGAACTGAAATTATGTCACTAATGACCTTTGAACTCTTAGTCGGGTTGTGCAATGT
This sequence comes from Protopterus annectens, assembly GCF_019279795.1. Classification (NCBI taxonomy): domain Eukaryota; kingdom Metazoa; phylum Chordata; order Ceratodontiformes; family Protopteridae; genus Protopterus; species Protopterus annectens. Next base: position 924,455,518 of record NC_056741.1, read on the forward strand.
GAATACAAGAAGTCCACAAGCTTTAACATTATAACATGCGACGATAACTTTTAGCAATGGACTTTCTCAAAAAAGGGCATCATTTGTGGAAAGAACGCATTTGCAGTCAAGTGATGTGAATGGAACAAGGCCAACGATCCTGATTTTTTGTGGTAAATTGCAGGAACATGTGGATTCAACATTTGTGAGAGAGTGTTGCAGATAAGGAGATGTGAGCTACAATATACTTATCTTTGGTGTTTTGCATTCATGGAAAAATCCTTTGAAATAAATCTCTACCACAACCTAGAATCATTAAGACCTATCAAGATGATAAAGGGATGTTTTGTCTGGCTGTAGTAGAAATAAATAAACATGTTTTTACATTGAACAATATTTATTGGATACCAGGTATTGGTATTAGTACAATTAAACAACATCTAAATCAGATAGTGCTCCAGTCTAAGGGTAATATCATTATTAGAGATTTTTTAACTGTATCTTAAAAGAAAATTACTCTAATACACTAGGGAAAAGGAAGATAATTTATCAGGCTAAACAATTAATAAACTTTGATTCATATCACTTAAAAGACATATATGATTTTGCTGACCCCAAATCACTACAATATATATTTTTTCTAACAGATATAACTCATATTCCAGAATAGACAAAATTTTATTTTCCAATCAAATAATGACTTAACTAATTCTAAAATCATAACTTACCCATTATCTGACCATAACACAATAGTTTTCGATCTCAATATTAATATCACATCTAGTGTACAAATCAGAAGAATTTCTGCTTATCTTACACAATTAAAAGAGTTCAAAGAATTCTTAAACCAAGAAATTAAAAACTTTATGAATACAATTTTTTCACCTAACATCTTAGACATATTTATATGGGATGCCTTGAAGGCATATTTATATAGGCAAATTAATAGATGGTACTACAATAAAAGGAAACCTTGGAATAAAGACATAAAAGAAATACAAGATAAATTAGACCAGCTGCTACATGATAATAAAGATATGCTCATCAAAACAATGTTATAGATGAAATAAATAAATTAAACAATGAATATAACCAAATATTATATCATAAGACAAAGATTTGTTTAGAAAAATATAAATTTCTTGCTTATTCTCTGAACCCAAAACATCTAACAAAATTTAAAAACAAGACAAAAGGTTGAATAAACATAACCATATCAAGGAGATATACTCAGTATAAAAAAAAAGTATACAGTTTAAAAGGTATAATAGATGAATTCAGACATCACTTTCTTAAAATTAATCAAAATATAGCCAAAATTGAATCTAAAGAAAAAAAATAAAAATATATTAATAAAAACATCAATAGAAAACTTAACAAACAACAAATAGAAGTCATAGATAATCAAATAACATTCAGAAATGTAAACTCAAATTAGAAATCTTAAACAAAATACAGCACCAGGTAATGATAAATTATATAAATTAATGCCCCAAAGTGCCATAATCCTTCTTCATAAAGTATAGTCTAAAGCCCAGAATGAACTTATAATTCCCCCTTCATGGAAATATACATTTATATCACCCATTTTTAAAATCCATTGAAGATCCATCATATTGTTCTTTTTATAAGCCTATCTCTTTACTGAATGTCAATTATAAGATGTTTATGAACATTTATACTGAAAGATTAAGAAAATTCTTACCACTGTTGATAGACCAAGATCAAACTGGCTTTATAGTCAATAGAAATACATTTGACAATATCAAAAGAACTTTAGCATTAATTGATTATTCCCAAAGAAAGAAAAAAAATGACTTTAATAAGTCTAGACATAAATTCAGGTTTTGATTCAGTAAATTGGGAATACTTGTTTACACTACTTGAACGTATGAACTTCTCTGAAAATGTTATAGATCTATTAAACAACTATACATGGGGGCATTAGCATATATTAAAGTTGGCACTTTTATATCTTCCAATATTCCTATATTAAAGGGAACAAAACAAGGGTGCCCACTCTCTCCGTTACTTTTCATGCTAATTATGGAACCATGGGCAAATGAAATCAGAAAAAATAAAAACAAAAGAGGATTGAAAACCAACACAGAAACACATTTTAAAATACAGCTTTTTGCTGATGATATACTCATAAGTTCAAATGGGAACAATTCCTCTATTTCATCATTATTTGAATCTATAGAATGTTTTCAAAAAAATGTGGTTTATCTTTCAATGAGAACAAAAATAAAAGTCTACCCATTTATTCAGACAAAAAATAAAGTAACAGAGATTAATAACAAATATAAACCCAACACTGAACAAATTACATACTTAGGAATTATTTTAGCCAAAGACAATCAAGACCATAATACAACTAAACTGTAAGAATTGTTTTGAAAACATACAAACACTCTTAATGAGATGGAATACAATTTTCTTTGCAACAGAAGAAAGATTAACTATAATTAAAATGATTATTTTTCCCAAGATTCTCTATATCATTCAATCAATATTATTATTACCCACTAAAGTACTGACTAAAAAATTAAATACAATGATGTTAAAATTCTTTTGGAATCCCAAAAAGCCAAGATTAGCCTTTAAATATCATTTAAACATTTTTGAAAAAAGGAGGAATAGAATTCCCAGACCTGAATTTGTATTCAGTTTCATCTATAATTAAAACTATTACTCAACTGATAGATACATCTTAAACAGCAAAATGGAAATATCACTGGGAAACAATATATGTGGAATTAATTATCAAACACAACCATATAAAATATATATTATAAATAACCCTATGTTATGGACTCTAAAAGACTATTTAACCACACATGTCACATCAAAACATTCAAAAAATTACATTCTTAATATCTTAGCAACTTTTAGAAACTTTATATATAAATTACCCCATCACAAAGAATAGATTTATGTGATATTCCTAATAGCCTTTACCCAAGAAATTTTGTTATCATCTGATTCAAATAAAAACATAATATACAAACAGAAAGAATTAAAATATTGGTTTCAGATTATCTCATACAAAAAAAATTAAAAGTATAGATTTATTATTACAACAATTTGACTTGGACAAAACTCTATGGCTAGATATACAAACCTTTAGACAATTTCTTATAAATACATTTGATTTGATGTTGCCAAAAGCTAGACAGGATCCTCCTATCTTGATAGACTACCTGGAATTATCATTACAACATAAAATATCCTGTATAGGTAAACTATCTTATATATATATATATATATATATATATATATATATATATATATATATATATATATATATACACACACAAGACTATTAGAGAAGGAGTATACAGTTGCCCAAAAAAATTTTTGGTATTACTATCATGCCATTAATAATGAGCTTCCCAAAAAGCAAGATGAAATAATCATTCTAGAATCGGCAGGTAAAACAACTTCTCTTAAATGTCTATGCTTAGGTATAAAATTTTATGTATGGACTATTGTTATTTAAACGGATGTATTGGGAGGTAAATTGTGCCTAAAGGGCTTTGCATTTACAAGTATCCCAGTAATGTGGGGGAGGGCAGTGAACTTCATAAGGAGTTACTATTTTTAATAATGCAGGTTTAAATATTTTAAGAGCGATTATTAACAACAATGTCAGAGAAATGGATATGTTGTTTAAAAAAATAGATAAATTAAACCATGACATTGTGACAGATCTTTTGTTCACAGTTGAGGCTGAAAAATCCAAGTATTTTAAGGTGAAAGACCAAATAGAGGACAAATGTAAACATATTTATGGCAGGAAGTGTAAAAATTTGGAAAGGGACCTGATTGAGTATAGGGAGGAACGTTCCTACCCTAAACCTAAGACTACTTTTAGGAGGTCCTATTGGAATACTACTCAGAAAACAAAGGGGGACCTAAGCTGGGAGAGAACTGACAATCTGGACTGGAATACTGACGGTCACTATACATATTTTGAAGGTGTAGGGTGTCAGGGCGCATATGTGCTAGAAGACCCTTTCAAACCCCCCCCCCCGAGGAGGTCAGAAAGAATAAAACAACAGGTACCTGTGAATTATCACTATCCAAAGGGGGTGGGAGCAACAGAGAGGGAGAAGGTTTTAGACAGATTTAGGACTAATATTGATATGACGAATGAAGGACACATTGTGATTCATGGGCCTAGACACACATATAAGGATTTTAGTATATTCAGTTATAGTTGTTTAGATATTGGGCTGGTACATTTCAGTCTATTTAGCAAGGGTTTGAAATGTGTACCTAGCACTGTGAGTAATATGTCTAATGTGCTTATAGATTTAAAATTATTCTTGAGAAGAAAGAACTTAGAACTTTTGTTACAGAACAATGAGTTCAATAAAAATGCTATTAAGAAAAAGAATATTTATAACCTACTCCTCCACCCCAGTTAAAAATCGTTGGGACTCAGGTAGAGCTACAGCTCAGGTGTGGTTTGGACAACCCTAAGAGGAAATACAATCTTAGTTGAGAAGAAAGTGAATTACTGAAGTCCCTGAGAAATAATGTCAATATTAGGGTCATGAAACCCGACATGGGAGGAGGACTGGTTATAATGGATATATAGTCTACTCAGGAAAAATGCTGGATATGCTAAACAATACAGACAGATATTCGAGAGTGTCTCGTAATGAGATTAACCTGGCATATCAAAAAATAGATTTTATGCGTAAAGAAATGGTTAATTATGAAAGTATTAGGCAAGAAGTGTACCAATATTTAGTTCTAGACAAACCCAAAATCCCTTCAATATTTGGCATACCCAAGGTCCATAAGGATGTGGATGACCCACCCCTCAGATCCATTGTGGCCACTACGGGATCTAAAATGCACCCAACAGCAAAATATTTAGATTTAAGTCTCAAAAAAGTATGATCTGAGAAAGTGGGCATCCTTAAGGACTCTTGGGATTTCCTTAGAAGTGTTCGTGGTGATCTGTATAGAGATGAGTTACGTTTTGTTACACTTGACATCCAAGATTTATTTAATGTCATATCCCATAATTTGGGACTTGAGTGGTTCGAAGAAACACTTCAGATGAAAGGTAGCATTGATATTGATACCACTCTAGTTCTGGTGGAGCTTATGGACATTGTACTCAAACACAATTTTTTGTTTTTTGAGGGGGAGTTCTACAAGCAAATTAGTGGGGTAGCCATGGGAGCCAGTCGTGCCACCATGTATGCTAACTTAGTGCTGTCTACATGGGAGGAGAAATATTTATTCCACAGTATTGGAGTCACTATAGACGATTTTTGGATGACATTTGTATTTTTGGGATGGGACCTGAATTAATATTACACAAGTTCATCACATATGTGAATAACACTACAGATATTTTGAAGTTCACCCATGTCATATCCCATGAGAGGATACAATACCTGGATGTATTAATAGAAAAGGTGCCAGGGACTAAAAAGTTTAAATCCAAAGTTTATAGGACGGAAACATTTTCAAATTCATATTTAGTCTTCACTAGTGCCCACCCCTATAGTCAAAAGAAGGGAATCGTGAAAGGGAAGTTCATTAGAAGGTGTAGAATGACTTCATGTGATGAAGATTATTTGGTGGAAAGTAATAAACTAAAGAGTATGTTTTTGGATGGGAATTATCCTCTGGCCTTGGTAGAAGAACTTGAGAAAGAAGTTCAGAATGAGAGGGGAGGTAGATTTAGTCTGATTTTAGGGAGATCTGAGATGGTAGGTGCTCAGGCTAATGATGTGATCCCTGAACTAAAAAGGAACAACTTTGTTTTGAACTTCAGTAGCAATGTTTACCACATTAGGGATGTAGTATCAAATAAATGGGAAAGGTTTGGAAAGTATTCTGATTTAGAGCAGTTATTTAAGGACCCTTTGAAATTTACATATAGGAAGGGCAGGAACATAAAAGACATGCTAGAAAACCATAAAACCAAAAAAGACAAACAAAAGAAAGGAACTTTGGCCACCTAACCCAGACAGAAGCGCTAAAGTTGGAGACGTGTCCATATTCATTAAGGATATCCACACCTCCAGGCTAGTTGCACAGCATAATGCATCCGAGATTATCCAAGTGCAACTAACTCTGGGCAAGACCGCAATTCAAATTGCAGCTTGCTACAGACCCCCCACCATGCCCCAGGATTCCCACTCCTCATTTCTTGATACACTGGAAAATATTAGGGTACAACCCAACACCCTAATAATGGGTGATTTCAACTACCCCACTATTAACTGGGAAAAATACTCATGTACCAACTCTTTTGCTCAACGTTTTCTGGAATTCATAAATTCCAACGCCTTGGATCAACTTATTCACACCCCCACCAGGGGCAGCAATATCCTAGACCTGGTCATTACCAACATGGGCGACTGGTGTTCCACATCAGAGGTCAATTCCTCGTTGGTCAGATCCAACCACAAGTTAATCACCCTAGACATCCACAACCCGCCCCATCCCCATTAGGGAAACCACTGTAAAAAACTTCTCCAAAGCCAACTTCACACTTCTTAAGACAGAAGTGGCAAACTTCATGACACCCATGCAGATGGACAATAGAGGTACGACTGCTAAATCGTACACAAATGCACTTTATAAGCACTTACATGAGTGCATGGATCATGCTATCCCTAACACAACCAAGATGATATCCTCCAAAAAAAAAAGGAAGCCAATCTGGTGGTCCTCTGCCATAAACAAACTCTACAACAGAAGAAAGAAACTGTTGCAAAAAAGAGTGAAGTCCCATGACTGCAGGAGCTCCCTGGCCAGCCTCAGTAAAAAGCTGAGATCTCTCATAAAATCCTCCAAAGCTAATTATGAAAACAAAATTGCCACTTACTTTAATGACAACAACAAAGCATTCTATAGCTATGTCAAGTATCTCAATGGCAACACTCAGATCTGTTCTGAGTTACAGCACAATGGCACTAAATATACAGAACCAACTAATATTGCCAACATCCTGGCAGATAGGTTCAGTGCTAACTTTACCCCCCTCTCACCCCCTAAAGGGCCCATCTCTATAACAGATGAATGCAAAGTTCCTGTAATCACAGCTGCACTGGTAAAAAACACACTCTACAAAGCCAAGAATACAGCATCCATGGGACCTGACAATATCCCAGGCTGTGTTCTACACAAACTACAAAATGAACTGGCATTCCACTTAAGTACCATGTTCAATCATAGCCTCACCTCAGGCTTTGTGCCCACTGAATGGCACACTGCGATGGCTATTGCACTCCACAAAGGGGGAGCCAAGACGGACCCCGGGATCTACCGCCACATTAGCCTGACGAGCCTGGTCTGCAAGGCCATGAATTGTATCATCATGGAACTCATAAATAAAGACATTGGTAATCTCCAAACTCTGGACCCCACCCAGTTTGGGTTTGTAAAAGGCAGATCATGTCTCCTAAACCTGATAGACGTCTTTGAAGCAGTCACCAAAGCCATAGATAAGGGTAAGGTGGTTTACACAGCCTATCTAGATCTCGCCAAGGCTTTCAATACCATCCCTCACTCTGGAATTATAGATAAACTCACTAAACTAGGTATAAATCCCTATGTCACAAGATGGGTTGCCATCTGGCTCATGGACAGAACCCACACTGTGAAAGTAGCAGACTCCAAATCTGACTTCAGACCAGTGACAAGTGGAGTACAACAGGGTTCAGTCCTGGGTCCTCTCCTGTTTGCTATTTACTTCTCTGCAGTACAGGCTAACACAGAAGGCCTTTGGCTAATGAAGTTTGCAGATGACTGGAAACTGGGAGCCATAACTGAAACTCCTAATGATGTGGACTTCCTACAAAAGGGCCTCACTGAGACAGATGCCTGGTGTCAAAGCCATGGCCTGAAGGTCACTGCGAAAAGTGCATTGTCATCCCCTTTGGTAAAAACTCTGTACCCATGAACTACCATATAGCTGGTAGTCTACTTAACACCAAAAGTGTGATAAGAGGCCTTGGGACACAGATGGACAGTAGTCTCTCCTTTGATAATCATATTGCCACAGTGGTCAGAAAATCTTTCTATGTGGCACACCTCATCACAAAAGGTTACTCATCCAGAAAAAAGAGGTCATTGTTCCCCTCTACTCATCACTCGTTAGACCCATTATAGAGTACAGCACCCCTTTTGGTATGTACCTCACAAGACATCTACAATAACTGGAGAGGCCACAGAAATACCTCACAAAGAGGATTACTGGCCTCAAACAGATACCCTCAGCCCGTCTCTAAAAACTCCAACTTTACTCCATCACATATTGCCTACTCAGAGGTGATCTCTACCTAACATACAAAGCTATGTCAAAGCCAGAGCTGTTGGACATGCTCCACTTAAAGAAATTCCAATCCCTCCGAACTACACATTGTAGGAACTTAAACCTTGTCACCACAATAAACAGAACATGCTGGAGGGATAGATTCCTGTCCCAGAGACTTCCCATACTCTGGAACAGACTACCTATCTATGTCAAATAGAGTGCCTCATTAGCACTCTTCAAGAAAAATCTTGATGATTGGATGAGAAATAGGAAATTCACCCCAGGGATCACTTCTGTGGCTCTGCTCGACAGGGGCACTGGAAAATAATTTTCTTGGGTGGCGAAAGCCAGGGTACATTTTTGGCTAGGCTTATATAGGCCCTAGGGCCAATAGCCTAGTACCTACCTATGAACCTATGAATCTATATAAGTGTGGTTCCTGCACACAATGCCCATATGTTCTTTATGGGAATAAGGTGAACTTAATAGGTAGGAATGAATGCATTGAGGCCAACACGTATTGTAACTGTGACACTGTGGGGGTGGTATATGCTGCTATTTGCAAAACTTCTGGGTGTTTTTATACAAGTAAGACCAACAGGAAATTTAAAAGGTGAATTTATGAACATCTTAACAAAATCAGGAAGCAAGACCTTAACAATGCCCTTTACAAACACAGTACGCAGTGTAAAGAAGCCCGTTTTGGTTTCTTTGTTATAGAAAAAGTGGACATTAACCCACAGGGGCTTGGGAGACGACCATTGAGTTCAGAGAATTATTTTGGCAATTAAAACTAGAGGCCAACTGATTACCAGGACTCAATGAACACGTATCTCTGGCCCCTGTCCTTAAACTTAGGTCTGCCAAATTATAACCAGGACTCTATTTATGTAAATAGTCAATTTTATCAACTTTAATTAATTAATATATTAATTAATTTAATATTGTGTATAAATATTTTACATAAATATTTTACATATATATTTTATATAAAGGATTTATTTATTCAATTTTGTTTTTGTCTTGTTAAGACATGGGTTTTATAAGCAATGTGGCTATTTAGCCAATAGATGGTGGTATTGTTGTATTTTTAAATATGCAGGAGAGTTAAATAATTTTGTAACTATTAAATATAGGTTCATAGGTTCATAGGTAGGTACTAGGCTATCGGCCCTAAGGCCCATACAAGCCTAGCCAAAAAATGTACCCTGGCTTTCGCCACCTAAGAAAATTATTTTCCTGTGCCCCTGTCGAGCAGAGCCACAGAAGTGATCCCGGGGTGAATTTCCCATTTCCCATCCAATCATCAAGATTTTTCTTGAAGAGTGCTAATGAGGAGCTCTGTTTGACATAGATAGGTAGTCTGTTCCAGAGTATGGGAAGTCTCTGGGACAGGAATCTATCCCTCCAGCATGTTCTGTTTATTGTGGTGACAAGGTTTAGGTCCCTAGAGTGTGTATCTCGGAGGGATTGGGATTATTTTAAGTGGAGCATGTCCAACAGCTCTGGGTTTGACATAGCTTTGTATGTTAGGCAGAGATCACCCCTGAGTAGGCGATATGCGATGGAGTAAAGCTGTAGTTTTTTGAGACGGTCTGCATAGTGCATCTTTTTGAGGCCAGTAATCCTCTTTGTGAGGTATTTCTGTGGTCTTTCCAGTTGTTATAGATGTCTTGTGAGGTACATACCAAAAGGGGCATTCCACTCTATAATGGGTCTAATGAGTGATGAGTAGAGGGGAACAATGACCTCTTTTTTTCTGGATGAGAATCCTTTTGTGATGAGATGAGCCATGTAGAAGGATTTCCTGACCACTGTGGCGATGTGATTATCAAAGGAGAGACTACTGTCCACCTGTGTCCCAAGGTCTCATCACATTTTCGGCATTAAGTAGACTACCAGCTATGTGGTAGTTCATGGGTAGAGAGTTTTTGCCAAAGGGGATGACAATACACTTTTTGGCATTGAGCTTCAGGCTATGGCTTTTATTAGGTTTAAAATTTTAAAAATTTGATTCTTATTTTATTATAATGTCATTAGTAATGAGTTGATATGGGGTGTTTTTAACAAGTTCACTAGGGTATAAAAAAAGTATTTATTGAATTTTTTAGGACAGTTTGCAGTAACAGTTTAAAGTTACACATATATTTTTTACTTGGTCAATTATGGTTACTTGGATTTTGATTAGTTAATTAACTAATAGGGGGTTAATGACTATATAAGAAAGGAAATGTGGTTTGACTATATTTCTGATGAAATCCTGTTTGCAACAGGATGAAAATGCTGTTTTGTGTTTTGGTGTGTTAAAACATAATAAATTTGCTGCCTTTTCATTTTTGGAGCCGTGGTTTCTGCATTCCAGGAAGTGCTTTGTTCATTTTTTACTAGTGACTTTTGAGGCAATTTTTTCACCTTTTGTTGTTTTTTAGGTTTCATTTAAATGAAACTTTAGTTGACCTTAGGTTGCATGATGGCATACCTCTCAACTTATTAAGGCAAGAAATCTGGACAAAGCTTAAAATAATGTATGGACAAAGGTCCAAAAATAGGGACCGGTTTTAAATATTGCTCTTGCAAACTTAGAAAGCTGTTAAAATAACAGGACTTGTGTTAGCTTGCATATTCTATAAACTTTTAATAATATGAGGCCTGAAACTCAAATTTCTATCATTACTTAGTGACTTCAATCTGCAGTTATCTGCCAGAAAATCATAAATGTTATGTGGAACAGACCAAAAATAGAAGGTGAAAATCTGGACAGTTGATAAGCATGCATGATGGTCTGCAGACTGTTACTTTTTCCCACAACCAGCTCCTTCACTTGTGTTTAGAGAAGTGGGTATAAGCTGCCCTATTGTGTTTTAAGTTTAGTATGCAAGTCTGTATGCAATAATTAAGGCTTGTTTTCACTCAGATGATTGTATGACTTTTATATTAACTTAATTATGTGGTTATATGGTTTAAATATGTAGTTATTTGTACTGGTACAATTTTATTTATGGGAACATGACAACTGCTGGCCATTAACTGGGAAATGTTGAATAGACAAAACTCCTGCACTTGGGGGCATGGCCAAGATGGGAGGGTGGCCTAAGGGTTAAAGTGTTTGCCTTACAAACACAAGGTTCAGGGTTTGAGTCGCACAATGGATAATTGGCTAGGCTTAAATTTGCTCATAAGAGCAGTTAGCCTAGTACTGATCTATGAACCTATGAACAGCAGTTTTTATCAGCTCCACTAAGATAACTTCTACAACCTGGAATTTTGTTTTCAAATCTTAAATTAAAATATTTCTTCCATCAGACCTGACTAAGACAAGCATCTACTACAATAATATCAAAAAAAATTTTTGAAGGAGGCAGATTTTCCAGTCAAATATTCATCTGGAAACATTCCTCTCATCAGAAAATACCACCATGAAAATATTTCAAAAACAAGTAGTCAAGATTCTACCTTTAAAAAAGAAATCCAGACCTTAATAAACAACCTACAGGACTTAAATACTAAAACTGACAAAATAGACATTAAAATAGACAACTTTAAAGAAAGAAGCTCCAAACAAATGGGCCTACTTCATGAAGACCTGCAACAACAAAAATCTCTAAATACTGGTATAGAGGAAACTCTTAATGCCATGGATGGTAGAATAAAAGGAAATGAAAACAATGCTGAATTCCTTCTTAAACAAAACACTTTACTTCAAACAAGCTTGATGATCTGGAAAACAGGTCCTGTCTCAACAATATAAAGATTCTTTGACTACCTGAAAATATTGAGGGCAAATATATGACTACATTCTTAACATCTTGGTTACCAGAAATGCTTCATCTACCAGAAGCCATCTCATTTAGCATTGAAAGAGCTCATTGGTTGCTATCCTGAGCAGATACAAGCAAAAAAACACCAAAATCTATAATAGTGAGATTTCTATCTTCATCTGATAAAGAATTGGTCTTAGAAACAGCATGGGCTAAATCCCCAATAAAAATCACTGAAACTATAATACATTTTGACAATGATTATTCTTCTACAGTTATTGCTAAAAGGAAGATTTTTTTACCCCTAATAAAATAATTTAAAAAAGTTCAAATGAAGACTCACCTTTTGCTCCCAGCAAGGTTGAATATTTTTCTTTCAGAAGGTCCCAGGGTGTTTGAAGACTTGGATTCTGCATTGGTGTATTTTAGAAACCATAAAATCCTGGAAAATAATAGAAGACATGGAATGGGTAAGCCCCTCTCCTAAAAAAATGGCATCTAACTCATCTTGGAAGACCACAGAAAAAAAACAAAAAAGACTCAAAAACAAATGACTCTAACATTGACATTTTGTCTTTTCATTTATAATATCTGAAATCAATTTTTAATAAGAATAATTTTGATTCAAAGTTAAACCACAAGGTAAGACTACTTGTTTTACATGTTTCTTAATATAAAAGGGAAATAGAGAAAAGGAGAGGGAGAGGGTGTTAAAATAACACTTACCCTAAGCAAAAGAGAAAAGAAATAAAAAGGAAAAGTTGACATAATAATTATTACATTCTCTAAACTACAACATTAACCATATAGAACATTTAGGACATGTTACACTATTTTTAACTAGGGTAATCTATTGATAAAAAACATTGCACTATATAATTGGACTAGTGGTATACAATTTTATTTTATTTGCTTTCTTTGCTTCCTACCCATCTTTAACCTTGTGGTGTTTTTTTGAATGTTTCTGATGTGTATGCTTACAAATATCTTAATAGATATCATTATTCTAAATAATATATGTTACTAAATAATTATTAGCCTTGCATGTCAATGAAAAAGGGAATGGAGACCTTTGTTTATCAAAAAAATGGGTTATGCTGTTCATTGATATGTACTTGTGCACCTGAGATCTTGCTTGTGAACTGTACAGCTTAGCTCGTGCATAACATACCTCCATTTTTACAAGCAGACTTAATTTTTATGGAAAAAGTAATTTTCTTTAACATTTCCTGCTAGAATCCTGTAGAGACACAATTTTTGTCCTTACAAACTCACGCTGAGTATTCACGAGCTGCACATATCTTCTCAACTCCAAGCACAAGCGTGGGAACTGAAATTATGTCACTAATGACCTTTGAACTCTTAGTCGGGTTGTGCAATGTGAATACAAGAAGTCCACAAGCTTTAACATTATAACATGCGGCGATAACTTTTAGCAATGGACTTTCTCAAAAAAGGGCATCATTTGTGGAAAGAACGCATTTGCAGTCAAGTGATGTGAATGGAACAAGGCCAACGATCCTGATTTTTTGTGGTAAATTGCAGGAACATGTGGATTCAACATTTGTGAGAGAGTGTTGCAGATAAGGAGATGTGAGCTACAATATACTTATCTTTGGTGTTTTGCATTCATGGAAAAATCCTTTGAAATAAATCTCTACCACAACCTAGAATCATTAAGACCTATCAAGATGATAAAGGGATGTTTTGTCTGGCTGTAGTAGAAATAAATAAACATGTTTTTACATTGAACAATATTTATTGGATACCAGGTATTGGTATTAGTACAATTAAACAACATCTAAATCAGATAGTGCTCCAGTCTAAGGGTAATATCATTATTAGAGATTTTTAACTGTATCTTAAAAGAAAATTACTCTAATACACTAGGGAAAAGGAAGATAATTTATCAGGCTAAACAATTAATAAACTTTGATTCATATCACTTAAAGACATATATGATTTTGCTGACCCCAAATCACTACAATATATATTTTTTCTAACAGATATAACTCATATTCCAGAATAGACAAAATTTTATTTTCCAATCAAATAATGACTTAACTAATTCTAAAATCATAACTTACCCATTATCTGACCATAACACAATAGTTTTCGATCTCAATATTAATATCACATCTAGTGTACAAATCAGAAGAATTTCTGCTTATCTTACACAATTAAAAGAGTTCAAAGAATTCTTAAACCAAGAAATTAAAAACTTTATGAATACAATTTTTTCACCTAACATCTTAGACATATTTATATGGGATGCCTTGAAGGCATATTTATATAGGCAAATTAATAGATGGTACTACAATAAAAGGAAACCTTGGAATAAAGACATAAAAGAAATACAAGATAAATTAGACCAGCTGCTACATGATAATAAAGATATGCTCATCAAAACAATGTTATAGATGAAATAAATAAATTAAACAATGAATATAACCAAATATTATATCATAAGACAAAGATTTGTTTAGAAAAATATAAATTTCTTGCTTATTCTCTGAACCCAAAACATCTAACAAAATTTAAAAACAAGACAAAAAGGTTGAATAAACATAACCATATCAAGGAGATATACTCAGTATAAAAAAAAAGTATACAGTTTAAAAGGTATAATAGATGAATTCAGACATCACTTTCTTAAAATTAATCAAAATATAGCCAAAATTGAATCTAAAGAAAAAAAAATAAAAATATATTAATAAAAACATCAATAGAAAACTTAACAAACAACAAATAGAAGTCATAGATAATCAAATAACATTCAGAAATGTAAACTCAAATTAGAAATCTTAAACAAAATACAGCACCAGGTAATGATAAATTATATAAATTAATGCCCCAAAGTGCCATAATCCTTCTTCATAAAGTATAGTCTAAAGCCCAGAATGAACTTATAATTCCCCCTTCATGGAAATATACATTTATATCACCCATTTTTAAAATCCATTGAAGATCCATCATATTGTTCTTTTTATAAGCCTATCTCTTTACTGAATGTCAATTATAAGATGTTTATGCACATTTATACTGAAAGATTAAGAAAATTCTTACCACTGTTGATAGACCAAGATCAAACTGGCTTTATAGTCAATAGAAATACATTTGACAATATCAAAAGAACTTTAGCATTAATTGATTATTCCCAAAGAAAGAAAAAAAATGACTTTAATAAGTCTAGACATAAATTCAGGTTTTGATTCAGTAAATTGGGAATACTTGTTTACACTACTTGAACGTATGAACTTCTCTGAAAATGTTATAGATCTATTAAACAACTATACATGGGGGCATTAGCATATATTAAAGTTGGCACTTTTATATCTTCCAATATTCCTATATTAAAGGGAACAAAACAAGGGTGCCCACTCTCTCCGTTACTTTTCATGCTAATTATGGAACCATGGGCAAATGAAATCAGAAAAAATAAAAACAAAAGAGGATTGAAAACCAACACAGAAACACATTTTAAAATACAGCTTTTTGCTGATGATATACTCATAAGTTCAAATGGGAACAATTCCTCTATTTCATCATTATTTGAATCTATAGAATGTTTTCAAAAAAATGTGGTTTATCTTTCAATGAGAACAAAAATAAAAGTCTACCCATTTATTCAGACAAAAAATAAAGTAACAGAGATTAATAACAAATATAAACCCAACACTGAACAAATTACATACTTAGGAATTATTTTAGCCAAAGACAATCAAGACCATAATACAACTAAACTGTAAGAATTGTTTTGAAAACATACAAACACTCTTAATGAGATGGAATACAATTTTCTTTGCAACAGAAGAAAGATTAACTATAATTAAAATGATTATTTTTCCCAAGATTCTCTATATCATTCAATCAATATTATTATTACCCACTAAAGTACTGACTAAAAAATTAAATACAATGATGTTAAAATTCTTTTGGAATCCCAAAAAGCCAAGATTAGCCTTTAAATATCATTTAAACATTTTTGAAAAAAGGAGGAATAGAATTCCCAGACCTGAATTTGTATTCAGTTTCATCTATAATTAAAACTATTACTCAACTGATAGATACATCTTAAACAGCAAAATGGAAATATCACTGGGAAACAATATATGTGGAATTAATTATCAAACACAACCATATAAAATATATATTATAAATAACCCTATGTTATGGACTCTAAAAGACTATTTAACCACACATGTCACATCAAAACATTCAAAAAATTACATTCTTAATATCTTAGCAACTTTTAGAAACTTTATATATAAATTACCCCATCACAAAGAATAGATTTATGTGATATTCCTAATAGCCTTTACCCAAGAAATTTTGTTATCATCTGATTCAAATAAAAACATAATATACAAACAGAAAGAATTAAAATATTGGTTTCAGATTATCTCATACAAAAAAAATTAAAAGTATAGATTTATTATTACAACAATTTGACTTGGACAAAACTCTATGGCTAGATATACAAACCTTTAGACAATTTCTTATAAATACATTTGATTTGATGTTGCCAAAAGCTAGACAGGATCCTCCTATCTTGATAGACTACCTGGAATTATCATTACAACATAAAATATCCTGTATAGGTAAACTATCTTATATATATATATATATATATATATATATATATATATATATATATATATATATATATATATATATATATACACACACAAGACTATTAGAGAAGGAGTATACAGTTGCCCAAAAATTTTTTGGTATTACTATCATGCCATTAATAATGAGCTTCCCAAAAAGCAAGATGAAATAATCATTCTAGAATCGGCAGGTAAAACAACTTCTCTTAAATGGAGATTATACACCTGGAGATTTTTATATAGATCATTCTATACACCTCAAACCATGAACAAACATAATAAAAAATAACATATGTAATAAATGTAAATCTGAGACAAACATAGACTGGGCACATATGTTCTTTGAATGCCCTGAACTGAAAACATTCTGGGGGAAAATCAAAAACTTATTGCAAGCATTATTTACAGATAATTTTACTTTAAACAGATCTATGATTCTTTTCAATACTCCCATACCTAGTTGTGTTAAAATTTCCCTAAATTTGGTCAATACTGGCAATGACCAGAAAAGTCATTACACGAAACTGGATATCAGATCTCCATCCAACTATTATAGAATTCAAGAATGGTATGTCTGACTTATGTCATTTGGAAATTTTGACCATAAAATCACGAACATCAAGGCAAACACATTAATATAATGTGTGGGTGAATTTACAAAACTTGTTAAAAAAGATGAAATCATACCATAAATTGTTATAATTATTTATTTTAATGAAAGTTCTTTTTTACTCAGATGTTACTGTAAATACTTTAGTTGTTTTATAATTGTTATTATGTTAAATGTTCTGAAAAGATTTCTTGTTCAACTTAATGAGAATATCAATTTTATTTAATATCAATAAAATTTGTTTAAAAAAAAAAAAGAAGTCTTGCACCCCACTTCATCAGTAGAATATACTATGTCAAGATGTTTTGTGTCTTTCCCATGTGGACTGTATTGTGAACTTCCCATTTATTCATATTTCTCCTATTGGGACCCTGTGTAAACTGAACCATCCATGGAGTTCACTTGGCAAGTAAGGAACAGAAGTGGATTGCAAGACCTTTCTTATCTATTGCTCATGTCCCCCTCACATACAGACAGACACAAACACACACATACCCTGTATTCATACCTAGTGAGAGTTTAGATTATTTCTTAGCATATGGACCCTTAGATATTAAGTGAGTTGTGATGAGAATTTGAGTGTTAAAATAAATGGAGTGCATTACCCAGATAAGAAAGTCACTCCCTGGATGAAGGAACTTAACTAAATTGGAACACATCCTTGTTGCTCATGTTTCTGGAAAGAAACAGGGAGTTGCCTTTTTTTGGTTCAAAAGGGGGTTTACTAAGATGTAGATTAGGCATAACTTTGCCAACAGTGATGAAGCATTCCTTAATAAAGTGGCTAAGTCCTTTCAATATGTGGCTACAATGACATGGATATAACTATAGTGTGAAACAACAGGTAGGGAAAGCCATTTGATTTTTCAGGTCCTCTTAGACTAAGTAAAGTAGTTTTATTTCCTCAACTGTTGAATGGGAAATACATAGGAAGAACCTAAATTATACAAATGTATTAGTCGTTTTGAATAGACAAAAATGTAAGTGAAGACTGTACAAATATTTAAATGACAGTGTTTACCCTTACCTATTAACCAGGCCTTTTGATCAATCAATCCATCCACAACACCTTTTTCCAGTTTTGCACTTGGGATTGGGGTGTCATTTCAACAATGGCAATTATCTAGAGCTAAGGTTCACATACTGGGTGGCTAGCCCTGCCATGGCTATTCTTCCACACGACAAACTCGCACGTGCACACACACCCACACACATGCACACATTTGGCCAGTTTGGAGTGACCGATCCACCTACTTCATGTGTTTATAAGGTGAAAGAAACTGAAGCACCCAGAGGAAACCCACATAAACAGATGGAGAATAAAACCAGAGAACCTATTGCTGTGAGGTGACAACTCTGTCTGCTGTGTCACTTTGCTGCCCAGACTGAGGTCTTTTGATAGGTCTTATATAATAAGTCAGTGACTGAGATCCCTGGTAACTACTGAAGTTGAAGCTCAATTCATTTCCTAGCTTAAAGATTCTTGGATTCCAGTCGAAACTGAACTCTTCCTGAAATGCATCCATAGCTAACCTATTGAAATTCGTTTAAACACTTGGCAGTATCTTATTATTCTCATTATTTTCTGAAAAAAGACATTGAACTTTACCAGGCATACAATCACGATTACGGTCCACTGGTGGGATTAATTAATTTAGTTTTAGTATCATAGTTATTAACGACAGTGCAGATAATTGTTAACAAAAAAGCTATGTTAGGAACAGGAGCAACTCCTATTGAAACAGTTAAGCTTAGAAAATTAAAAGAGAAAGAGAGAGGGAAGGCAGACATAACATTTGATTGTCATTACAACTCATTGAAACTTAGAGGAACTGCATAAGTAAAACAGGCTATAATCAATGACAAATATAATAGGATTTTGATACAGACCAGATGATATATTTACTTCCCAGTATGGCAATTCACTTTTTAGGCTCTAGCCAGCCATAACTAAGACTGTTCTCGGCCATCCCATACTTAAGATTACCCTTAGAGTCTGCAGATTGTTATCCTTTGTTAATAATGGGCTAGTACACAATCCTGACAGATTATTCTCTGATATACTAACTCACAGTAAGATGTTGTCTTGTGCGATTCTCAGCTAGAGCGTCTTCTGTGTGGAGACATGCGTGAATGGGCGTACCTTCGTTGAAGGTTGTGCATCAGGGCCGGCAACTCGGCATGTAAAAAATCTACTGCCAACCATTAACGGACCGGAGTTCCACTGTGGCGACCCCTAACCTGGAAAAGCCAAAAGACACAACAACAACAACATACTAACTCACTGTAAGTCCCCATGATCCTTACTGATTTGTCTTTGTCTCCCTGAATCCTTCCAAATAGTAATTGTCCCCACACCCACATCTTCCTGAATGCACTTACATTAACACCACCACCAATTCCCTGCTCTTCATCGCTGTTTCTTACCCTCTATACTGTAACTCCCTGCATTCAACCAATAATAGCAATTATGAGCTGATTTTACTTCATTTTCCTTCACAACAATTTGGGTAAAAAGAGGTGGATGCCTCTGTGAGTCTATTACGTGAAGATGTAAAAACATTTTCTCATTTTCATCATGATAATCAGTTTCTTGTTACAGATTCTCTTAATTTTTTATCAGCTGCAGTATTTTCTTTAAAAAAGTGCTTAAATACCTCAACTGCCTTTAGAATATCTTCCAAAATCATACTAAACATGATAGACATACTTTCAAACTTTTAGAATTAATCAGTGACAGTCACCATGACACCTCACAAGGGAGTTAGGTTAACTTGCTATGCCATCTTTAAGGAAGGGAAAGCTCTACTTTCCAATCTTTTGGAAAATGCATAATAATTCTTCTGCCTCAACTGGTGACTTTTTAAATATAAATTTCTCCATTATACCTTTTGGACTCATTATAAGGTGGCTACATTAAAGCTGGCAGTTTATCTGTCTTGTTGGTCATGCCCCAATTATGTCAGGAACGTAGAAATTCTTTTGGATTCACTCAAACCATGAGTTTTATTCCTTCATGGGAAATTGTTCAATACTCGGCACCATATCTGTACTTCAGGGATCATTGCAAAGCTTGTTCTCTTAACATTTTCTTGTACTTCATCCACTCTCTTAATTAAATCTGTTTAAGTGATATTTTTTGGATAATGTTCATAACTGAGTAACTAGATTGGCCTCACTTTAATGCTATTATGCAGTTCTCAGTGATTCCCTTTAGAGTCTTTAAATACACAGATTACCTACTTATACTAGATGTTTTTCTATATGTAGTTAGATTTTTCTTTGTTTGACTTCACATTTTAATAATGCACTATTATGTAATGTGCTGTTTTGATATTGTTGTTGGCAATTTGGTCATTAACACACATGCTTTCTTTCATTCAGACATCATCTCAGGACTCAGAATAATATATCTGCAGACAGAAATGAGGGTAGCCTGCAAGATATCCAGACAATTCCAATAGTAGTAGAAGTAATGGGTTTCATAAAAAGGAATCTAGAGTCATATTTACATACGCTACCAATACATGTAGCGTCATATGAATTGCAGAAGGAGTCAATTTTGGGCACATTGCAGGTGGTGAGGAGAATACTTTGGGCTATGTCAAAGACTGAAACAATACTAATTTCATGAACTTTAATCATACTTTGACTTAGGAATGGGGCCCATTTATGTCATGGTATTAGAAACTTAAAAGACTTAGAGAAATTAAACTGAGAGTATATTATAATTATAAGGGTTTTTAGTTATTTATTAATCAAGACCTTTGATTTTTGAGATTTATTAGAACTCTTAGATTATTTTGTTGTTTTATACTGAAACTGCATCATGTTAGTGTTGTGCGATCATCTTTTGTTACATAAATATTGAAAGGAAAACTTGATTTATTAGATATTAGATTAATATTTGTGTTGAGTGAAAATATGTGCATATTTGAAGAATGACTGGAAGATATCAGCATGGAGGTAGAACTGTGAATGAGAAGTGAAAACTGAAAATAAAAATATACAAGAAACTATTTATAAAATAAATTGATAAATACTAGCACAATTCATTAATGAGCAAATTCTTCAAAAAAAAAAATCTGTTGCATAAATTTGTAAGCCATGGCCTAGACATCACTTAATAAGCATTGATGTTTTTCACCTCCTACCCAGTTCCTCCATAACAATCATCCATTCTCTCTATTCCCTAAATATTTTTCCTCACTCCAGATTTTCCCAATCATCTATTTTCCTCATTTTCTGCCCACCTTCCACCAAGAAGGAACCTATACCCATTATGCCTTTCATCTTCCAGATTTCAGCTATCCCCTTTTGACCCAAGCCACGTGCATCTAACTCATTCTCAATTACTTCAACCAGTCCCTGTTCTGTCATCCTATCTCAAGCAAAAAGTCTTCCAATGACATTCTAATGCTTTATTAAATACTTTTATCTAGCACTGAGTTGTTGGTTCCCATAATCACCATTACTCGCTTATACCCCAACCACTTACAGCCATTGCCATAAAACCTCTAACAACAGTTCCTTTCCAACCAAGACTCTGTTTAATCTCCTTGATAGTTTGTACCAGTCCATTCTGCTTTCAAAAATGGGCCTGTTTCCTTCAAAACCTTCAAAATACCCAAAATGTTCATCTCCCAGCAATGGCTATGCATTCTGGCTCATTATGAGTCTAGCCCTCCAAGATATTTTCCCATACCTATCCATTTGCTGCAATACCAATATTATGATAAACTGCCCTTTTACTTCCATCCAAAGTATCACATTGATTAACTCTCCATTTTATTTTATTGCCCTAAGTCAGTGAAGATATACTTTGTAATCGCAAAACACTCCAGCTGTAGCCAAGAACCAGACTCACCAGGTAAAGCACTCAAGTTTTAATCCACTGGTTAAAATTCAAAATCCAACATAATGCAGGTAAAATAGAGCATGAAGAATAAAATATATAATTCAGAACACAATCCACAGTCAAGCGCTTTCATCAATAATAAGACTTCATCAGAACTGTGGGTAAAATGCAAGCATGTGTCTTAATAAAGAGCCCTCCCCCCAATCAAAACTTCCAATTGATTAGTCAAACAAGTACCAACACTATAGTTAGAATAATCAGAATAAGGATATGAATTAAAGACCAATGCTATAATCAAAGTGAAAGTTAATTTTACAAAAAAATATTCTCCCTCTTGAGCAAACCTGTTTTATAGCCGTGTGGCCCTGAACTTTAATTTGGGCTTAATTGGTGTAACAGTGGCATTCAAACATAATTGCCACCTCATTTCAGCCCTGTCTAATTTATTCTTCCAATCACCCCCCGCCCCCAGGATCCTTAGCCACCGCATCCAGTATACCAAATAGGAAAGTATGGTCAGGATTCAATTTAGTGTGCCGATACAATGCATTGTTGTCATCCTGATTCCTAATGCTATAAGTATGCTTGTAGATCCTTCTTCTAAACCTCCTCTCAGTTTTGCCTATATAGAAATAATGGCAATCTTGACAGACGGCAATATATACTACTCCTGTAGTACCACAGGAACCCATGACTAACTTTACTTCATACCCATTGATGCCAATAAACTTACGTTAGTCACAAGCTCCACATTTAGTTGTGTCCATGAGAGTCTTTACTCCCTGCTCAATGGGATGTTCTAGCAAAAATTTTAAATTGTTGTTCATCCTATAAGAAAAAGTAGGGCCATTACCAACAATCCCCAGAAGTTCATCATTTCCTTTAAACAATACTCCTTAATTTTGTCACTGGTTTCCCCAGATATACTTTGCATTTTTACCATACAAAATACAAGTCATCTGTCTTCCTGAAGATTAAATTCTTCCTTTAACTCCATTCATGTTTTACATCAGCTTTCCTTTACTTAATTATACTTCATCCACTAACTGCGTCTCTTTTTTCCCATCCACTCCTTTCTATTATACCTACTTTGGTTCCACCATGTGAATTATCATAGAAATTGTATTTCAATGTCCATCCACTACCTTGAACTCTTACATTGCCTTCCCTCTTTCTGGTTTATCTGACCTTCTAGCTCATGTAGCCTTTTCTCATATTCTTCTCACACTTAAACCCTGACTTTGCAATGTTACAATTCTTTTCCACTTAAGTAAAGTAACCATTACCATATATGGTACACCACTGTGTTTCTTTTAACACATTAACATACAGTTTTGCTATACACTGCAGACTACTACATCCTTGTATCTATGTATCTATGTATCTATGTATCTATGTATCTATCTATCTATCTATCTATCTATCTATCTATCTATCTATCTATCCTGAAAAAGTAAGGATAAACCTCATTATCTCACAAACTACCACAATAAATGGGGTCTGTGCTCCTATGATTTTCAAATCATATATTTTCTTTCCTTATATGTCACCATAATACCTCTCAACTGTCCAGATTTTCACTGAATGTTCAGATTTTTGGCTCTTATTTTTGGTCTGTTCCTCGTAAAATTTGTTTTTTTTTCCTGGCAAATCATTGATGATTGAAGTCAATAAATAATACTAAATAATGACAGTTTGAGTTTCAGACTTCATATCCTTCAGAAAATATATAATGATGCAACATCTGTCATTCTATCAACTTTCTATGTTTATAGGAGCAATATTTAAAATCTGTTCCTATTTTTGGGCCTTTGTCCCTCGATTTTTTATGGCTTTGTCAAGATTTTTTTATACTGTGAGGTTGAGAGGTATTGTCACTATGGTGGGGAAAAAACATAACAGAATCAATGATAAGATGAGAGAGCTATGATCTGCAAGACAAATGAGTAGAATACCTAGATCAGACACACAATATGCAGTTGCCAACTTTTTGTATTGTAGACATTATGGGATGAGAACTGTGTGTATTTTTATATAACTTTAAAATGGTTAAGTCCACTGAAACTACTTTCAGAGCCAATGTATATTCCACTCATTTATTATTTCTGCTTAACATTTTTGATGAGTCTGTAGAGGAAAATAACACATTTTTTGTTTTCTAATAATTAGCATAAGTTTTTAAAGACACTTGGAAATTAGAATTAGTATATATTTTTTAAAGACATTAGGAAAGTCTTGCAATCTGACATAAGTAACATACTTTCAACGAAGGCACTTAAAATATTTACTTTGTTTAATTTGCAAATATTATTTGTGGATATTAATAGGAAGGTTAAACTGTATTTTAGTCAATATGTTTAGTACTAACAGTTACTTACCTTCCTGTCTGTTATAAAATATGACACATAATAGTGCATCTACAGAACTGGCATTCCTCTGCAACTTTCTGTATACAGTGAGTTGGAACTTGCTCTTAAAAAAAAAAAAACATTAATGAATTTCAGAAAATTGTTTTGTTTTTTTGGTCACTGAATGCCCTGCTTCAGAGTATGTCACTTTATTTTACATAGAGTTTTACCATTTTAGTTCTAACAGTTTATTCCCAGCAGATTTATCTTTTACATTGGTTTGTTGCTGGATGTCAGACTATTTTTTTCAATTATTTTATGAGGTTTTTATTTTAAAATTTGTAAACTTATACAAATGCTGAAAGATTTAGACATTATTTCATATACCTTGCACATCTTTTTAAAACGCTGAGCTAAAGTATGTCTTCATAATATTTAATAAATGTTTATCTTTTTCCTAAGTGAAGATTTGGTGTGATAGTCCTGTTTTGCTGACATAAACTTGACATTTGTTTTATTTTGTATAGCAGTTGGAACATGGTTTCTTGATTTCCAACTATTGAAATTAGTTGCCAAAGAA
This sequence comes from Protopterus annectens, assembly GCF_019279795.1. Lineage (NCBI taxonomy): Eukaryota > Metazoa > Chordata > Ceratodontiformes > Protopteridae > Protopterus > Protopterus annectens. Next base: position 924,480,557 of record NC_056741.1, read on the forward strand.
AAAAGCATAAATAAAACAGTTGTACTGTAATTCACTGAATCTCAGTTTACCAAATGAGCATTTCAGTAACAATTTGCTAAGCTGAACCGTTTATTCTGTAGATAAGCAAACTTCCATGATTTGTGTTAAACAGAGTGATAGTCCTCGCTTTATTTCCTTAAAGTATAACTAGCTATCTATAGATAGACGGATAGCTAGATCTATACACACACACACACACACACACACACACACACGCACGCGTACGCATGCACAGATATATATCAACTCAGAGGTTGAAGCACACACGCGCGCACACACACACACACACACACACACACACACACACACACACACACACACACACACACACACACACACACACACACACACACACACACACACACACACACACACACACACACACACACACACACACACATATATATATCAACTCAGAGGTTGAAGTACCCAGGGAGATGCACAAAAAAGGCAAATTTATTCTTGAGACTTTCACCAACATAAGTATTCAGCAACTTGCAGCTTGACATGTTACAATGCAGCAATTTTAGGCCAGCTATGAATACTGTATAATTCCTGACAGAGAATGCAAAATGCTTCAGTGTATTTTGCTGTTACCGGTGTTTGCTGCTGAAAGTCAACCATTTACTGATGATGTAGTTTGGTAAATTGTAACTATTGGCATGTAAAAATCTCGGGCATAATGAGTTCTGGAAATGGGTCAAGATGATTTCAAACAACAACCACCTCTTCATATTATATACACAAATGTTCTTCACCATACTTGGTTACTAACCAGGACCAGGTGGAAAGGAAGCTGGCCTGCTTAGTAGTAAATTGAAATAATGGAAACAATGGCCACATTTAGACTCTTTTTGATTTTATCACTATAGTACAACTGTTGTTCATGATGTGCAGTAAAATGACAATATCCACCATATAACCTTCCAAAACTGCTGAAGCAACGATTGCTGGTACCCAGGGCGGGTGTTAGCATTTTGGGGGCCCCCAGCAAAATGTCAAGTTGGGGGCCCCTAGGCACGTCCAGTCTAAGTATTACCCTGTCACTGCCACTACTCCTAAGTAACCTTTTAGTTCAGGCTGCAAACATGTAGGAGTAGTACACACAGACTGACCTGTAGATACAATGCTGTTACATTACAACAGACCTGTATACCATACTATGTTGGCCCATCTCAGTGGAATGTTTCCAGTTACTGGCATTTAGTTGCAACAATGATATATTACAACATCTCTATGTCCATGTCTGGACTAAGGTCAAATGGTGCCCTAGGCCTACTATGTCAACCCCCCCAAACACACCCATGCACCAACCCACCGGCCCATGCACCCACACACACACCCTGCAGTCCTCCCCTCTGCTTCCCCCATCTTGGGATCCCAAGACTATGCACATTCCTTTTTTCTTCCTTTTTGCACATTTTGCCTTAGCTTTCTGTTTTTCAAGAAGTCATAGCTTTCAACATGCTCTGAAGTGTATTTTAAGGTTATTTTTTTTCTTTTCATACAACCTTTTCATCCAATGATGGCTTAAACAGAAATTATGACTAAGGAAAGAAATTCACTGTGTTGCTGTTTAGCTTTAATTTTCTTTGCATCCTTTTGACACACTTTCCCTGACCAAGACAGCAAAGTAATAAACATTTAGGAAATAACTCAAATAAGCCAGGGCACAAGAAGCCACAGAGTTATAGATGCTCTGGGATGCATTTTAAAGCATTTTCCCAACCTTTTAATCCACTGGTGGCCTAAGCAAAAATCATGGGTAAGAAACGAATTTCAGTCTTATTTTTTTTCAGGGAAGACATAAATTGTGCCCAAACCTTAATGTTCAAAGCTGACAAAATAGTAGCTTACAATAGACTAAGAAGCCAGTTGTTGTGAGGATACACAGGTCCTATATGGGAATACTGCCTGTCTCCTAACCCCCCCAAAAATGACAGCTACTGCCTATGTACCCCTCTGGTGTTAGATTGGGATGAACATAGAGGTTCAAATTGCCACAGTCATTTATTTCAAGTGTCTAATGACACATATAGCATGCCTCGTCAGTCCTCACTGTCTGGCATTATTGGGTGTGTGCACAGATAAAAATCTTTGATTTTTTTACACACACTCGCGCTTGCATGCATGAACTATAGTAATACTAGTTTTGTACTTATTTCAGCAACTAGAAATACATTGTGCAACACTGGTACTGCCATACCGGATCAGTGACTGATGTTTAGCAGTCATCAAACAGCAGCGGGAGTAAGTCACTTTTATTTACCTCGCCTGACTAATGCATACCTGCCACTTTCTCTAATTTCACAGACCTTCACTGATTTTGCTTGTAATTTTGCTCTGTCCTTCATAAAAAGTTTGACTTGCTTGTAAATCATTCAGTGACAGACAGTCAAGAAATGCAGACATCAGAGTTTTATACTTCTTATTGTCCAAAAATGCATGTTGATGCAAAAGTTTTGAAACAGCCAGGTAAGGGGAGTTCCGAGTTCACACCAATAACACCCACAGTCCAGTAGTCCTCAGATCAATAACGTCAATAGTCAAAAAATTGTTACTAGCATCAAAGGGAATGTCATTAATGTTGTTTAAAAAAGTCCAAGAATCTTTGCAAATACATGAGACACCCCTGATGTATTTTATCAATATATTATCAATCAACTGTGAACAATGGTAGGTGATGGAAGACCGTGCATCTATCAAGGCCCTCATAGGAGGGTCCTGCACATTTTTATGTATCTTAGGGATCCCAAACATTACTGGCACTTTTGATGGAACTATGTCAATGTAATTGAAGGTATTTAAATCAATTTTGCCTTCCAAAAAGAGATCCCTAAAATACGTTCTGGTGCGTCTTTGTGAAGTATTAACTTCACTTAAAGATACCGGTTTGTATGCAGGACTCTCAAGAGTAGTCTTCATTTTATCTACATATTGGAACTCATCAAATACAACTACACCACCGCCCTTGTCTGGTTTTATAAACCTGACAGGGAGGTCAGTAAGGTAGCGTAGTCCCATTTGTTGTTCCTTTGTGATGTTAAATTTAGTGTTTTTGTACTTTTTAGACTCTGAAAGGGAATGTCTTAAATCCATTTCACAGATGGTTTCAAACAAATGTAAATCATTGTGTACAGGAGGGTTAAAAACACTAGGGATCTTTAAATCACTAGTTACTTCACTACCCACATCGCCATATAATAGTTTTAAATTTAGCTTACGCGTAAAACATTTCAAATCAATGATAGTTTTAGCGATGTTCCCTGAAGTACTAGGTATAAAGGTATAACCTAATGCCAATAACTCAACCATTTCATTATCAATATTAACACTAGAAAAATTATATACGTTTAAATCATCATTTTTGTTCTTCACAATCCTGGGTAAAAAATCTTCTTGGGCAATGTCACAGTCAACACAGGAGCCTATTGTCATCTGTTCCTGTTGGTGAAGGATGGTTTCCTGCGGTTGCGTTGGCCTAAAAAACCACCCTTATTATTATATTTGGAAGAGTTGTTTTGGTTGGTTTTCAGTCTATTACTACGTCTAGGTCCTTGATGATTGTTCTCTGTTTGTTCGTCATGGGTCTCATCCATCCCATGAATAATTTCATCAGTACCAAGATATGAGTTATTTTCTTCTCTAAAAATCGTAGAATTAGTGTTAGTTTCTGAAACAACCAAATGTGGAAAAGCTTTCCCTTGTTGGTAAGCTTGTCTATCTCTGAACAATTTTTTTTTGTGAAGTATTAACTTCACTTAAAGATACCGGTTTGTATGCAGGACTCTCAAGAGTAGTCTTCATTTTATCTACATATTGGAACTCATCAAATACAACTACACCACCGCCCTTGTCTGGTTTTATAAACCTGACAGGGAGGTCAGTAAGGTAGCGTAGTCCCATTTGTTGTTCCTTTGTGATGTTAAATTTAGTGTTTTTGTACTTTTTAGACTCTGAAAGTGAATGTCTTAAATCCATTTCACAGATGGTTTCAAACAAATGTAAATCATTGTGTACAGGAGGGTTAAAAACACTAGGGATCTTTAAATCACTAGTTACTTCAGTTTTGAAGCTGAGAAAACTACAACTTGAATCCGCTTATTTCCAACAGTGTATAACGGAAAATCTTGTTCCAAAGGGGCTTAGGAACAATTTTTCCCCATCAGGCCTTTTAACTGACGATGTTTTTTACAATGATTTGAGAGCCCTTTTCCAGGAACAAGGTGTGCAGTTATTGAACACCATTGTTAAACATTACTCTCTACATATTAAAACTCTGACTGATGAAATCAATACTCTGGACAATGTCATAAAAATCAATACGGCCTTTTCACAATTTAAGTACGATTATGAACGTATTTTTGTAAGCATAGATGCATTATTAACTAAGCTTAAGAGCAATAAAGATAAAAAATTGTTCAGAGATAGACAAGCTTACCAACAAGGGAAAGCTTTTCCACATTTGGTTGTTTCAGAAACTAACACTAATTCTACGATTTTTAGAGAAGAAAATAACTCATATCTTGGTACTGATGAAATTATTCATGGGATGGATGAGACCCATGACGAACAAACAGAGAACAATCATCAAGTACCTAGACGTAGTAATAGACTGAAAACCAACCAAAACAACTCTTCCAAATATAATAATAAGGGTGGTTTTTTAGGCCAACGCAACCACAGGAAACCATCCTTCACCAACAGGAACAGATGACAATAGGCTCCTGTGTTGACTGTGACATTGCCCAAGAAGATTTTTTACCCAGGATTGTGAAGAACAAAAATGATGATTTCAACGTATATAATTTTTCTAGTGTTAATATCGATAATGAAATGGTTGAGTTATTGGCATTAGGTTATACCTTTATACCTAGTACTTCAGGGAACATCGCTAAAACTATCATTGATTTGAAATGTTTTACGCGTAAGCTAAATTTAAAACTATTATATGGCGATGTGGGTAGTGAAGAAACTAGTGATTTAAAGATCCCTAGTGTTTTTAACCCTCCTGTACACAATGATTTACATTTGTTTGAAACCATCTGTGAAATGGATTTAAGACATTCCCTTTCAGAGTCTAAAAAGTACAAAAACACTAAATTTAACATCACAAAGGAACAACAAATGGGACTACGCTACCTTACTGACCTCCCTGTCAGGTTTATAAAACCAGACAAGGGCGGTGGTGTAGTTGTATTTGATGAGTTCCAATATGTAGATAAAATGAAGACTACTCTTGAGAGTCCTGCATACAAACCGGTATCTTTAAGTGAAGTTAATACTTCACAAAGACGTACCAGAACATATTTTAGGGATCTCTTTTTGGAAGGCAAAATTGATTTAAATACCTTCAATTACATTGACATAGTTCCATCAAAAGTGCCAGTAATGTTTGGGATCCCTAAGATACATAAAAATGTGCAGGACCCTCCTATGAGGGCCTTGATAGATGCACGGTCTTCCATCACCTACCATTGTTCACAGTTGATTGATAATATATTGACAAAATACATCAGGGGTGTCTCATGTATTTGTAAAGATTCTTGGACTTTTTTAAACAACATTAATGACATTCCCTTTGATGCTAGTAACAATTCTTTGACTATTGACATTATTGATCTGAGGACTACTGGACTGTGGGTGTTATTGGTGTGAACTCGGAACTCCCCTTGCCTGGCTGTTTCAATAGTTTGTTGCCTTTTTCGTTGGTTATTTGATGCAAAAGTTGTTATTCTACTAACGTAAGTGAATTAGAGAAATATTTAAAACATGTTTCTGATTTTGAGCCTTTATTCTGCTATTATTTTTGGCTCTGCCCAGAATTCTTAAGCAAAGAAGTTGAGAGTTATACTATCTGGTTCTGCCAGCATTTATAAATTTCCCATGAAAGAAAACCATTCCTGAAGAGCAGAAGCATCAGCTCTTCTTACAGTCCAAAGTTTGCACGGAGATCAGTCACTCTGGGCTGTTGAGCTCTCTAGTGCTTACCTTGTTCATATTCATTATCAGCGTAGGTTCATAGGTGTTTACTAGGCTAACGACCACAAGGGCCTTTTTAAGCCTAGCCATGCATCCCAAATTGCTGAGAAGTTCTGATACACTTGATAAGTGTAAGCAGGGGCCTGGGAGATGAACCACTTACAGGTTGCCTGTGTCCATTAATTCTGTTGCTGTTTGTTTTGTGGGCATGCAGGAGGTCCATCAGAGTGGGGTCTGACAATGCCCTGTATGCCAAGCATAGATCTCCCCTCAAAAGCCTGTAGGATTACCCTAAAAGGGTCATATTACAGTCCCGCCTAGGTTAAAGAGCTAATTAGAAAATTAATACATTTTTTCTCCTTGTTTTCCCCAACCAGCAGCAGCTTTTGTGGGCACTCACACAGTCAAGGATGTTTAAAGTGCCCCCAACAGCCACAGGTACTGCAGTTACTTAAAGCTGGCTATGTTGTTAATTTTAGTGGAGAGAATGTCCAACAGCTGGGTTTACCTAAGTCAGGGGCAGTATGTCAGTGGTAAAATATTTAATGAAATTGTGAAGCCTCTTACTTGATAAAACACTGTTAGTATCAGTAGAGTTATCTATGAATTTCAAAGGAGATATAAATAAGAGTTATTACTCACCTGGCTTATTAAGTATACAAGAGTCCTATAGTGGCTTTTGTTGGTTTTACAGACAGTGCAAAATATCAAGAAAAAATAACTTGCTGTGATTGGGGGACCCCCAGGAAAAGGGGGCCCCCAGTGACCGCAGGGTTCGCTGGTGCCTAAAGCCATCTATGAACAGGTGATATGCTTGGAGGGGCAGTGATGCGGTCACAATGGGGCCTTTCACCTAAGGCTGGCCCTGATGCCCAAGGTAGGTACATTAACCGCTCTGCTTTCTTCCCTGAGGATTCAAACTAGGGAGAGTCCTTATTATATTTCCATGGAGTTTATCATCAACTACAATTTTATTTTGGTAGAACAAACTGTTAGGAAGGATTACCATCTCTTAATTTCCTTTCATCACACTAAAATGGGACAACATGTTCCAAGGTCATTCTGTCTGAATGACTCACAGATTGTATTAAGTTACTATAGTTAGCATAGTCAGTGTACTTGTAAAAGTACTACTGGGTTTGTGAGTGTAATGAGAATCCAAACATCAGAAACTTAACAAACTGCATAAAATGAACGGAAACTGCTAGCAAACCTAGTGTTTGACTAGGTTTAACCACGATTGAATTGAATTAATGTTATTAGTCTCACAGGGCACCCTATGGCACATGCACATAGTTTTACACTGCAGACCTTATCTGTGGGAAACGTAGTGGCAGTGGTTTACCTGTCCCAAATGTCTGTCCCTTTTTCTTTTTTTGTCGCTTTTTAGTAAAACACTCACTGTAATCAACGCAGTAAGCAGCACTACAATAAATCTGAACTGTATGCCAAAATTGCATTTTCTGGAAAGAAGTGATCACCCCCTTACTCATTGCCACACAGCAGATAAGTGTGCTTGTGTGCAACAACATTGTAATCTTGTGTGTGTGTTAGTGAGGTATCTCTTTTGCCAATGTCTGAAGTAACACATTTCTCTTTGAAGTGTGTGATTAAAAAAAAAAAAAAAAAAAAAAAACAAGGACTTAGTTCGCAGGCTGCTGCAGCCAATCAGATCCCTTGTTTCAGCGAGCGGACCTAATTGAGTGCAGCTTGCCAACGAATAAAAAAAAAAAAAACGGAAACACAGTTTTTAGCGATGACGGAGCTAGACTATGTGGACATCCACGAGGAGCCAAGCCGAAGCAAAGTAACGTCGGTCAGACCATCAGAGTAACCCGCGGATGCTGAATGGGGGCCCTCATTTACAGGGAAGTAATCGGGGGCTCCCCCCGGCCGCGGGTTTAGTGGGTGCCTAACACCGGCTATGCTGGTACCACAAAACATAGTGGCTTTCCAGCTGTCCAGAGTCTAGAGACTCTGTGACATGTGACAGGATAGGGCCTCTGCAGTTCTGGACATAGTACAGAAGGAGCAAAAACTATTAGTAATGCCAGCTGCAGCAGCAATTACAGCTGAAACAAGAAGCCAGGTGGAAGTTAATCCTTACAGCACTGCAAAACACATACCTTTAAATCCTGGACACTTTCTTTCTACATCTTCTTCCCTAACTTTCTTTTTCTCTTTTGTCTCTTTTACTTTTTTTTTCTTCCACTTCCTCTTTATGACAAACAATTTGATAACAAATACATATATTTAATTTGTGCGGTAATACTGGCAACTGTTTCTCCTTTTCTTTTTCTTCTTCTTAAAAGAAAAAGAAACAATCTACTAGTCATTTTACATCTGGGCTGTTTCACTTTTTCCCATCTTTACTTGTCTCTTATTTTTTTCAGACACCTTTATTGAATTATCACTTGTGACATAGGCAAATTTACATTCATATAAAATAATCAAACTATATTAACATAAACATTATACTTTCACATCCCAAAGACATGCAGTAGGTGGATTGGACACTCTAAATTGGCCCTAGGTGTGAGTGTGTGCATGTGTGTGCCTTCTGTGGAAGGTTGGGCGCTGGGCTGGCAACTCAACACTGTAAAACTCCACTGCCAATCATGAGCGGACAGGTGATCCGCTGTGGCGACCCCTAACCGGGAAAAGCCGAAAGAAAAAGAAGATTATACTTCACATATATTGTTATATAGCATATAACCTAAGCAATATTACATAAATTATTCAGTTCTTCCTTTTTTTAAACAAGAAACATCTCCATTAAACTGTGCTGCGGTAGCATTGTCGCCTCACAGTAAGACGTTGTCCTGTTCGATTCTCAGCGAAAGCGTCTTCTGTGTGGAGACATGCGTAAATGGGCGTACCTTTGTTGAAGGTTGTGCATCAGGGCTGGCAACTCAGTACGTAAAAATCTACTGCCAATCATTAGCGGACCGGAGTTCCGCTGTGGCGACCCCTAACTGGGAAAAGCTGAAAGATGCAACAACATCTCCATTAAACTATCACTTGCTACATAGGTAACCATGCATTTATATAAACAAAAATAAACCACACCAACACAATCCTAGTCACAAGCATTTTACATCACAAACCATACTGACACACTCCCAGTTGCAAACATTGTACATCACTTATAATGTACCCAGTCTTTCTCACTCAAACATTACATAGCTCATTTAAGTCCTGCTGCCTTTTTGGCCTCATTCCTCCCTTGTATGTATTATTCCCACAGTTCCCATAAACATCTGCTTACATTATCACTCGTATTACTTTTTCCTCATTCTTTCTTTTTTGAAGTCAGCTTCTACCTTCAGGCTGAGAAGAAGGCTTAAGAAGTCTACCCTGTCTTAAGCCACTTTGTTAAATGCAAAATGCATAAATATATAACATACATGCACACATGCACATGCACACACACACACACACACACACACACACACACACATATGCACCCACAAAAGACATGCAGTTCTTGTACGATTTAAGTGCTCATTATTTCATTTTTTTCCCTTCTGTTACTAAGCTTTCTACTGAATGCCTACTTGCCATTTAGTTTCTCTGAACTGGGGAGGGGGGTTGTTACATGTTTTATTACATACAACTCAACTTTCATCTTCTCTTTACTGGTAATGCAGCGTGTGTTTCAGTAACTGATCCATAATAAAACAACTAATTTATTTTTAGTATGTAAGTAAAGTCTGCTACATGACAATAAATGTGTATGCGTACAGTGTTTTCTGGTTACATTTACACTTTAGAAAAATGGAAAATTGAAAATTAACATGTATGGAACGTCTAGCTTTTCAGTATTTAACAAGAAAATGTACTGATGATAAAGCCAATAAATGGTTATTAAAATGGACAGAATTTGTACAGGCTGCATATTTCAGTTGACAGTTAATGCTGGTCATGTATTTGTTTTCTTTAACCAAGCAGATTCTTATTTTGGCTGCAGAAGACAACACAAACATATCAAGTCTATTGTTGCCTGCTTATAATGCAGACACAACTGTGAGGTGATTTATGTGCTTTACATATAGGGTAGAAAACATATAGGAAGAGAGGAATAGAAACATTTTCTGCTGAGCTAGGGTGTGAAAATAGTACAGTTTCCTGCTGATTAACCTGAACAGAGATCGAATCAATGTAGTTCAGGCTAATTTAATGTTTAGAAAAACACGTTTTGCTGCTATATTTGATATAATGCATGCTAAGCGCATTGTATTTAAGGCAGTTACATTCTGAGAGACTTTGTTTAAAAAAAAAGAATTGCTACTATGAATAGTAATGACTATGAATCATCACCACTTTAAACAGTATTCAAGTAGCATGGAGAATGTGGAATCAGGATTTTAGCTCGCTTTAATAATTTAACACTGTAGTCTCTGTGAACCGATTCGTACAGAAAGTACTTGTGCACACAGCCAGACTTTGCTTACATCATCATTGCACAGTATTACAACTCTGAGTATATGCAGTGACATCTGACACTACTATTAGGTGCACATATTCAAAGTTTTATACCCTACCAAAGTTAAGGTCTTGGAGATGGTATTAGTAAGCAAAAAAGCTGCACTTCATTGAACATATTTGAAAAAGCAAAATACATTTCTGTCACAAAGATACCTAATTTTGATAGTTTTCTTAGTGTTCTCTCAAACCTCATAGATTGTTCCTCAGAACAAGCAGAATGAAGCGATAACAACAATAAAAATAATATTAATGATGATCATCATAACAAGGGCTGCCAGTAATGGCACGGTGAAAATAAGTAGTCTCCTGCTCTGCTTCATGAAGCATTTTTGGTAAAAAGTAATCTAAAGGGTGACCAGGAAATCAAAAAAAGAAAAACAACCCACTCAAATCCTAAATGTGACTGAGAGAAGGTGTGTTGAAATAATTTAATGAAGAAAATAAGTAACAAAAAACAAACAAAAAAAAAAAAACAAAACAAAACAAAAAAACCCAGAAGCTCCAATACAAGAAATAAATGGTTACTGAGCCATCCGCAGTAAGGGCAGAGAACTGCATGGACTCAATGCTGGAGAATAGTGCTGAAAGGCAGATCACCCTATGGTACATTTTCATGGAAGCAAGGAAGATCAATGAAAGATTGAAAAAGTTTGTGAGAGACAATTATAAAAGTTTTCAGAAGATTACAACTACTGTGAACAAGCACTGGTGCATCAGCCAGGCATTAGTACAAGAAAGCCAGATGTTGAAGCTAAAAATCGATGTGTCCCAAATCATAAATGGAATGGAAACATCCTTGGTCAATATGGAAGACAGCGTAAGATGCAAGAATATAAGGAGGAATAGCATTCCAGAAGGCAAGGAGTGAAGACATTGCAGAGACTTCAGTAAGAGATGGCTGGCCAAAACTACTTAACTGCCTGAAGCTGAGATACAAATAGAGAAGGAACATAGGGTTGCCTGCGTCCCACAGACAGAAGGCAGGAGAACTCTAAGACCAGTTGTAGTTCAGTTTGCAATTATGATCAAAAGGAGAAGATTTTTTTGGTTGTATGTGAGCCAATAACTAAGCTAATATGTGAGTAAGTGCAGATATACATAGATGTTGACTTTTCTGCACAGACAAGGAGAAGAAGGACACAGTTTATTCCAGTAAAGGGACAAAGATATCAAATTTTATATCTGGCCTTGATAAAGAATTTTTCCCCATGGGCCTTAAAACTTGGATAACCCAGAAGAGGCAGCCTGAGCACTAAATGGACTGGCAAACCTCTTAGAAAGCAACCAGGCATGCACATGGCAGAACCACATGCATGCAGCAGCTGAACAGAGGATACCTAAACATTTGAACAAGAAACCAAGGGACATATTCCCATTATTTAAGAAATATAAGGTCTTAAAGGAGATGGTAGAACTTATTCATCACTGAGGAACAAGGAGGGTTTGGAGTAGTAGACAAGTGAGTCAGTTAATCTTGCAAGTAGATGATCTAAATGAACATTTGTACAGCAGAGACCTTGGATATTTGTAACTTGCAGTAGACAGCATGTAGAATAGAGCACTATGAAATGCAAAATGCAAGTAGAGTATGGACTGAAAATGACAGTAAATTGAGCTGATAAAAATATGGGAGAAACAGTTAAATAACAAGATATAAAGTTTCAAGAAGGGAAATGAACGGTAATGGATATAAAATTGACAAGTTTAGTAGTAGTAGTTGATGAGGGAACCACTCCACAACTGAATGAGGGTAAAAGAGAGAGCTTGAGATAAAACTTCACATGCACATATGAGAAGACTACATATGTAGGAACAAACCATGTTGGAGAGATAGGATCACAAGAAATCAATAGTAAGAGAGGGAACCATCAAATGTACTAAAAGAAGAGACAGTAAAAATTCAACATAATTGTAAAAATATTCAGTGAATATACAAAATAAATCTAAAAATATTCAGAGAGAAGAAATGAAAAAAAAAAAAAAGTGAATTAAAGAAAAAGATATAAGAAAAGGCAGGTATGAACCAAACATACCAAAAAGACAGGGGGAGAGAGAGCTGAAATAAAGATGAAAATAATAAGGATCAGAAGAAGAAATAATACATTTGAATAGTAATATAGTGGAAAAGTGAACAAAAAGACAGGGATTGTAAAGAAAGCTGACAGAAATAAGTTGAGAAACACAACATTAAGAAGTTGTGACAAGGTGCAATATGTGTGTGTGTGGGGGGGGGTGTATGTGTGTGGGGGGTTAAAACATAGAACCTTACAGACTAGGAAAACTACTTCCAGTCAAGTCCTCAAAGAGGAGGGGAGGAAGAGGTATAATGGCCGTGCCAGATAGGGTAACCTGCCCACTCGCTGGGGGCAACACATTTTTGTATATAGTTTTTAAGTTGTTGGTTAATGGGCAGAATAAAGATGTGCTTCAACAATATTACACAAAATGTGTTAGAATGAAATATAGAAATGGAGGAATGAGAAGCTTAGGCACAGAAGTGAAAGGAAAAGAAAGGACAGAACAAACAGAACACAAGGAAAGAAGAGTGAAAGGAGGAGGGATGATGTAAAGTTGGAACAGGGAAAGAAAAGTAATAGGATAACATGGCAATGACAAGGGACTATTTCGAACAAAGCATTAACCCCAAAGTTCAATGGAATTAATATCATTTACATGGAAAATAAATGGTTTCAAAAATCCAGCCAAAAAGGATAGAATGTTTCTAGAAAAGAAAAGGTCAGGAGATGATATACTCACACTAAAAGACATACACACAGGAGAGGATGAGCACAAAAATTAGAGAGGAAAGGATACAGGTTACTGGTGGAAATTACACTATGATGGGTGAGGAAAAGGAATAGTGATCTCAGCTAGATGAGTATTACAGTTAGAAATGATGAATATTTCAAGAGAAGAATGATTAACATAGGCAGCAATAAATACCTGACAGGAGAAATAATAACAGTAGGATCAATGTACATTCCACGATCCATACAAAGGGTTGCCTGGAAATGATATGAGAAATGCTAAAATTCCATCAAAGAGTGTTAGTTATAATGGGAGACTGAAATATGATCATAGGAGGTTATTAGGCTAATGGCCGCAGGGCCCTTACAAGCCTAGTCAAGTTCAATCTGTGTTCCCAAGGGTGTCTGGTTCAAATAGACACTAAAATCAGCATCTATTGCCCCTGTCCAAGAGGGACACAGGTGGAAGCCATGGGGCAAATTTCCAGTTACCCATCCAAACATCCAAATTATGCTTAAATATGGCCAATGAGGGGCTTTGTTTAACATGAATAGGAAGCTTGTTCCAAAAGTGAGGCAACCTCTGTGAGACAAATCTGTCTCGCCAGCAAGTTCTGTTGATATCACATATTAGGTTAAGATCTTTGAGCGAATGAGCTGTGTGCCACTTGACTTGCAAATTTGCATCATTTCCATTAAAGCTGGGTCAGAGATTATTCTGTATGGAAGGCACAGGTCATCTCTGAGCAGTCTGCATGACACAGAGTAAGGTGACAATGATTTCAGTTTGTTTGCATAAGACAAATCTTGAAGACCCTGCATTTTCTTTGTAAGCAAACTTTGTGGTCTCTCTAATTGCTGCAGATGTTTGGAAAAGAACATACCAAAGAGAGTGCTGTACTCTATTATTGGCCTGATGAGGGAAGAGTACAGGGGGCTATAACCTCTTTTTTTTCTGGAGGCAATACCCTTACTTATGAGATGAGCAATATAAAATGCCCTTCTTACCACTGTGGAGACATGGTGATCAAAGTTAAGGGTACTGTCAACCTGTGTGACCAGATCTCTCACCACTGACTGTGTGCTTAGGGAATTGATATTGATGTGGTAGTTTGCAGGAATATCACCCTTGCCGAAGGGGATAATAATGCATTTTTTGCATTAAGTTTAAAACCATGACTTTGGCACCAGTCATTAGGCTACTTAAGACCTTCTTGCAGGATGTTGAAATCACTAGGGCTTTCAATGACTGCTCCCAGTTTGCAGTCATCAGCAAATGTTGTCAGCCATAGTTCTTTAGTTTTAGCCTGTACTTTGGTGGATAAGTAGATTCTGAACAGTAGGGGTCCCATAAATGATCCTTGTGGAAGACCACTGGTTACACTTCTACTGGAAAATATTAAGATAGAAACAAACACCCTAATACTGGGTGATTTTAACTACCCTGTCATTAACTGGGAAAACTACTCATGTACCAACGCCTTTGCCCAACAGTTCTTGGAATTCAGAAATTCCAATGCCCTGGATCAACTAATCCATAGTCCCACCAGGGGCTCCAATATCCTAGACCTGGTCATTACCAACATGGGAAATTGATGCTCCACACCTATGGTCACCCCCTCATTAGTCAGGTCTGACCATAAGCTAATCACCCTTAACATTCACATCCCACCCTTACCTCCCAGTAAGGAAACCTCCATAAAAAACTTCTCCAAAGCCAACATCGTGCTACTCAAGTCAGAAGTGACAAACTTCATGACACCCATGCAGACGGGAACTGAAAGTTCAACTGCTGAATCCTACACTAAGGCACTGTGCTTGCACATCCACTCATGCATGAATTGTGCCATCTCAAATAGAACCAAGATGCTCTCATCCAAATAAAGAAGCCAATCTGATGGTCCCATGCCATAAACAAACTTTACAACAAAAGGAAGAAACTGTTGCAGAAAAGAGGAAAATCCCAGGATGCAAAAAACTCCCTTACCAGCCTCAGTAAGAAACTGAGATCCCTCATAAAATCCTTTAAAGCTAGTTACAAAAATAAAATTGCCAAAGATTCCAAAGATAACCACAAGGCATTCTATAGCTATGTCAAGAATCTAAATTGCAATGCTCAGATGTGCTCGGAGCTGAAACAGAATGGCATTAAATATACTGATCCCAAGGATATTGCCAATATCCTGGCAGATCGATTCAGTGCCAACTTCACCCCCCTCTCACCACCTAAATGGCCCATCTCAATACCGGAAGATTGCCAAATTCCGGTAATAATGGCCACACAGGTAAAAAATGCACTCTCCAAAGCTAAGAATACAGTATTCATGGGACCAGATAACATCCTGGGCTGTGTACTACATGAACTACAATATGAACTGGCACCTCACCTTAGTGTCATGTTTAATTATAGCCTCACCTCAGGTTTCATGCTCACTGAGTGGCGCAGAGCTACAGTTATCCCACTCCACAAAGGGGGATCCACCTTGGAACCCAGAAACTACCATCCCATCAGTCTGGCGAGCCTTATCTGCAAGGCCATGGAGCATATTATCATGGAACGTATAAACAAAGACATTGGCAACCTTCAAACACTGGACCCCACCCAGTTTGGGTTCGTGAAGGGCCAATCTTGTCTCCTGAACCTAATTGACTTCTTTGAATCAGTCTCCAGAGCCATGGACAAGGGTAAGGTGGTTCACACAGCCTATTTAGACCTTGCCAAGGCCTTTGACACCATCCCCCACTCTGGAATCATAGATAAACTTACTAAGCTGGGCATTAATCCCTACATCACCCAATGTGTTGCTAACTGGCTTACTGATAGAACCCACACTGTAAAAGTAGCTGACTCCAAATCCAGCTCCATACAAGTGACAAGTGGAGTACCTCAGCATTCAGTCCTGGGACCGCTCTTATTTGGCATCTACTTCTCTGAAGTACAGGCCAACACTAAGGGACTCTGGCTAACAAAGTTTGCAGATGACTGCAAACTGGGAGCCATTATTGAATCCCCAAATGATGTGGATACTCTACAAAAGGGCCTTACAGAAACAGATGTTTGGTGCCAGGGCCATGGGCTCAAGCTCAATGCCAAGAAATGTATAGTTATCCCCTTTGGGAAAAAACATGTACCTGTGAATTACTATATAGGCGGCAGTACAATAAACACCAAAAGTGTGATAAGAGACTTAGGGACACAGGTGGACAGTGGTCTCACCTTCGATAACCACATCACCACAACAGTCAGGAAATCCTTCTACATGGCACACCTCATCACTAAGAGCTTTTCATACAGAAAAAAGGAGGTCATTGTCCCACTGTACTCATCCCTCATTACACCCATTATAGAATACAACACCCCGTTTGGTATATACCTCTCAAGACATCTGCAACAACTGGAAAAGCTGCAGAAATACCTCACTAAAAGAATCACAGGCCTAAAGCAGATGCCCCATGCTGACCACCTTAAAAAACTCCAGCTATACTCTGTTGCATATCGTCTACTCAGAGGTGATCTCTGCTTAACATACAAGCCCATGTTAAACCCAGAGCTGTTGGACATGCCCTCAGAGCCACACACTCCAGGGATCTAAACCTTGTCATCACAATAAACAAAACATGCTGGAGGGATAGGTTCCTGACCCAGAGACTCCGCAGACTCTGGAATAGATTGCCCATACATGTCAAGCAGAGTGCCTCTTTGGCCCTCTTCAAAAGGAACCTTGATGACTGGATGGGAGAAAGGAAATTCACCCCAGGTATCACGTCAGTCCCCCTGCTAGACAGGGGTCCAGGGAAGTAAATAGTGTGGGAAGAAATAGCCAGGGAATTGTTATGGCTAGGCTTGTATAGGCCCTAGGGCTTATAGCCTAGTACCAACCTATGAAGCTATGAACCTATGGAGGGGGTGGACTCCCCTATTTTGACTGTATGAATTCTATCAGTGAGCCAGCTTGCAACCTACCTGACAGTATATGGTTGATACCCAGGTGACTGAGTTTATCAATGGTGCCTGAGAGGGGGATTGTGTCAAAGGCCTTGGCTAAGTCTAGGTAGGCTGTATGCACAGATTTGCCCTCATCTAGGGCTTTGGTGACTGCCACGAAGAAGTCCACCAAGTTTAACAGGTATGATCTCCGCTTGACAAAGCCAAACTGGGTGGGGTTAAGTGTTTGGAGATTTCCTATATCTTTGTTGATAAGGTCTATGATGATTTGTTCCATGGCCTTGCAGATAAGGCTGGTCAGGCTAATGGTTCTATAGTTCCCGGGGTCCGTGGAGATAAGTAATGTGTGACATAGCTTAGACAAACTTCCCAAGAGCACTAAAAATGCTGACAGCTAGATTGTGTCAACAAAAGGTAGAAAGAATAATTTTTTAAAATGAAGAAAAATGGAGGGGGAAATAACAAGAGAGCCTCATGGGAATATTACAGGAGTTCAGAGCTTGTTACGGAAAACTTTTCAAAAGTGTATGTTGAGGGGACAAGCTAAGGAGCAGTTTTTTGAGAAAGCTGCCACTCCCACATTTAGAAGGAAGATGCAAGGGCTCCCATAAAAGAAATAATGTCAGAGGAAGTGAAGGAAATCATGAAGAGCAAACAAGAAATAAACAGCTAGAATTGGATGAGCAACCCACTGTGGTATGGAGTTTGAGAAGGGACAATCTACCAATCTGTTGGGCAAAATTAATGAATGAAGAGATAACTGACAAAAGAGTCCCAAGATCATGGTAAAGATGTATTAAGGCAAATAATTATAAAAAAGTGAAGGACCGTCAACTCTCAGAATCATACAAGCTCATCACAGTATTTGACCACTATTACGAGGTTTTTATGGGAATAACAGCAGCAAGGTTAGTGAAAATATGACCAAGGGTGATAAGTAGAGATCAGTGTAGATGTCTAGAGTGCAGAAGGATGGGAGATAATATAATGAGAACTCAGATGATCCTACAAGAACAACTAAAGGGAAGCGCAGACACTTGTCTCCATAGATTTCGAGAAAACATTTGACAAGGTGGAATGGGAGTACTCACTGATGATAATGACATGAATGGGGATACCATGTGAAATGACCATTTCTACACACAGTAAATATGGGGAAATGACTGACTTCTCAGGTTAAGTAAGCAGAGGCATTATCAGATCCATCAGAAATCACTTCGGGAACAAGACAGGTTTGTCGTTCTCCTTGCTATTATTCGCCAGTTACCTAAACTCTGTAGCTACGGCAGTGATAAACTCAGCCCTAGGGGATACAAATGGAGTACAGGGCAGCTCAAAATAGCACTTTTTGCAATGTTATTTTCTTACTGATAAGACTGGAAGAAGACTTGTAAAGAATGTTTGTGCTAATGGCTGAATTTGGGACTTTTGCAGGATATAAGATAAAGAAACAAAAAACAAGAGAAGTAGGTATTATTCCAAGGGAAGATGTGCCCCACAAAGAAGGAGAGAGACAGTGAGATGCAAAGGGATAGGGAAATAAAATATGTATGCATCAGATTAAGAGAAACATATAAAGCATCAAGAAAAAAGTATGTGTGTGCATATCAAGATGAAGATGAAACAAAATTTGCAGAATTGACATTGATCAAAGAGTTCAGGTACTCCATTGGCATGTGTTACCCCATATACTATATGCAGGACAGGAGATCTGAGAGCTGTTGAAGCAGGTAGAAACCAGAAAGATTACAGCTTAGGTGACAGAGTGGATATGCAGGGGAGAGAAATGACGAGTGATCCAAAAGAAGCTGACAGTACCTATGGAAAGAGGACTGAGAGTACCAGACGTAGAGAAAAAGTTGGGCTTTAGAAGAAATGTTAGAATAAAGATTATAACGTCAAGATGGAAGGAAATGATTTGGAAAAAATAACCCAGGTGCAAAAATGTACATATGATAGAAGTATTCTGGGATACCAAGGTGCAAAAACTGGGGACCTCCAATGATGGATAAATTAAGTAAAGAGATAAGCCAGATTTTGATGCAGGAAGGAACTAACTAAAGCAATGGAGTGACTCAGTCTTAACTATAGAAAGGACTCACAGATAGAAGTTGAAAGACAACAACATGGAGGTGGAGAAATAAAAAAAAAAGATTTGTATATTGGAGACAGATGATAAACACCAGGAAGATAACAGAGTGAAAAGAAAGCAAAGTGAAATATGGACTGGTTGAGGGTTTTTTCCTAGCAATATATAAAAATGTATTTGGGACCTTTGGCAGATATAAGATAAACATGCTGTTTTGTTCTCTTTTATGTTTTCTGCTTGGACTGCAAGCAGAAACAGTTGTGAATGAGAGACAGTAAGTAGTTCCAGCGATTTGAGCACATGGTGCCCAAGCTCATAAAGTAATTCTTTAAATCATCATCATCATCATCATCATGGTTTGGACACGTGCATAAAAGCAGAAGACAACCTGGTGAGGAAGATTTGGGACAGAGAGAAAGAAGGTAAGAGGAAGCGAGGATGTCCAGCAAAGAGGTGGATGGATTGTGTGAAAGAAGATCTGCGACAGTCAGGCATGAGTGTTGAAGAAGGCAGGAATGTGGTGTTGAACTGAGAGAGTTGGCAACAGTTAACATGATACCCCGACCCCATGTAGAAAAAAAAATGGGAAAAAGGGGGCCGATTATAATATAAAAATAACAAGAGTGGTAGGAAGAAATAGGAGATGGCAATCTCCTGAAGACAAGAGACCACCAATGGTGAGCTGAGTGATCAAGGTAAAATCAATGCAAAAAATAAATAAGCATTTGATTTCTGGAGGATACAAGCAATACAAAGGGGAGATATTAAAACCCTCTCAGAATTAATAAAAATGGATGGAAAAATCTTTTAGAAACTACACTAAAAGAGGTAAAATGGGAAAGAGTGTAGAGTTTACCAGGGAAAGTAGTAAAGACAATACAATTGTGTATATTTATCTGGAAGTACTTGCACAAATCTCTTATACCCAAGATAGAGAGAGAGAGTAAGGAGATTGTTTCCAACTGTACTACAGACCTGTTGGAAATGTGA
Source organism: Protopterus annectens (assembly GCF_019279795.1). Classification (NCBI taxonomy): domain Eukaryota; kingdom Metazoa; phylum Chordata; order Ceratodontiformes; family Protopteridae; genus Protopterus; species Protopterus annectens. The sequence goes on from NC_056741.1 coordinate 924,500,820, forward strand.
GATGGGGGAATAGGGCACCTAGTGATATATCTTCTGAACATGGCAATAACAACTTAAGGGAGAGGTTAGAACAAAGGCAAGGAGAATAACAAAGGGAAATCTGGGAATTTCAGAGCTATATTTTCTAGGTGTGAAAAATACTGGGAAAGAAGCTAGGAAATATCAAGCAACACTATGGATGAAAAGTCTTAAGTGAGACAGAGTAATTAATAGAAAAGTTAGGAACACAGGAACAAGGGACATGGATTAAAAAGAAAGGATTTAGGGGGAGCTGGTACCCATCTGAGAAACAGTGCAAGGAGCAGAAAGGGATAAGATAATAAGAGACTGAGGAGCTGAAGAGCATTATGGGTAAGTGTAAACAGCTGTAATTATTTAAATAAGGAGTGCATGAAGAGAACTTGGCAAAAGAAAATGGGCACATGGAAAGGAGTTATAAGTAGACAGTGTTGGGGACTTAGGAGAGGATGCAGTCCTAGAAGATAAAGGAATAGAAAAGAAGTGGAACTAAAAATAAAAAGCTAGAAAAATAAAATAAGGAAAGAGATGATTCTATGTAAAGTCAAAGGATTTGTATGAGGGAAGAGTTAGAGTAAACTGGCAAGAAGTGGTAAGCAGGAATTTTACTGACATCTGATAAGAATGATAGAAATCTTATATTGGGCTGGAGCAGAAATGTAAATAAAAAGTATGAGTTTAAAGTTAATAATAGATCTGACCAGCCCTTAGTATATAACTATAAGGGCACCATGCATGGGACTCCACAGAAATTAACTAAAAAATCTTCATTTGTAGAAATAAACAGTTGTTTGTAAAAGAAAAAATATATGATAAAATAATAAAAATATATCCTTTACTATAATGTTAGCTACTAACCTGCATATTCCTGTCGCTGCACCATAACCTTTACTTAACTCATCCACACTTAGCAGTTATACAATGTCATACCTCCAGCAGACTGCACACATCTGGGATTCCTGAACATTTCCTAAAAAATCCTGATCAAGGACATATATCAAACAAAGATAAATCTCTGATGAACAGTAAAGGCTATTAAACAGGTGCTGACAGCAATATGATCAGCATGGTGTTAAAGGTACAAATACGTTGCATTCTTTTAACCTTAACTCAATACGGCCTCTTCTATAAACCTCATCCCATAAATATTTATTTCCAGGAGGCGCTATGCTCTACGGCAATTTGCAATAAGAATATATCATATCAAAGCTGATTCATGTTTCCTACAATTGCTATTATAATAACACATACTATTGTGTATTGCACTCTATTTTGTCTATGCATGCTATATGTAAACGTGTCCAACTGTACTGTATATTTTGAAACATAGTCTCCCCTATACAGATCAAGCAATGCAATTCCCTGTTGTCCTTCAAATGTAGCTCAGACAACTAGATAGGTACCTTTAAAGTTACTCTGGGTCTTACTGGCCTTGTCCTTCTTTGAAAGGGTGGTAAAGCTTGAGGGTGGTTATTGGCAAGGTGCACTTGGCCTCTTATCAAATTGCCATCAATAAACTATGATACTATATGGTGACTGGTGTAGAAGGGTAAGGGATGAATGTTGGCAAATGGTGTTTGGGAATGAATTCCAAATTCTGCAACTGAGGTTGGAGAAAGATATGTTAGTGCAGTTGAGAATACAGTGCAGGATGGTAAAAGTCATGACAACAGGGTGAAACTATCTAATGGGTCTAGAGTGCTCCTTTAAGGAAATGAGACACCGAAGGGACTTGCAGTGGTCCATATGACAGAGTTTATATGTAAATCTTCTAACAAGAAGGGTAACCTATAGATGAACTGGAAGTTAACCTGCATGTTTGATGGTAAAACCTTATGTGTCACAGCAGGATAGCAGCAAGATAAGTTTGCATTACCTGGAATTTATGGAGGTTTGTTTCTTTTGGAGTTAATGCCAGTGATGGAGAATGAAACTTCAGAGGGAACATGCCAAAAAATGAAATGATTTAAGGATGGGGATAGACTACATGGTAAGGAAGGAAGTTTAGGAATTCTGTACATTTAAACATTTGGTCTGGATGGCGTAGTTGAGAGACAAACTCCTTTGCCAGCTGCAAGCCTATCTTGCTTGATTAGAAATGTGCTTAAGCTGTTCCATGTATCGCAAAGCTGTCATTTTATTCAACAAATTATGGATTTTATTCAACAAATTATGGATGTGGGTAGTGATGGTAAATGAAGGATCAAGAGAAACTCCCAGGAATTTAAGATGTTGAGTCCTTATTAGAGTGCTACTTTCTTTTTTTTCAATAATAGTTCTTTATTATTTTTCACTTATTCTTACATACATTTGACAGAGAAATACAGAGGTAATTTCCAAACAAATCATCTATCAATATTCTAGCAACATATATACATTATTTACATGAATGCTTCCACAGTTAAATAACATACCTATAAAGAATTCTTATCTGTAAAGATAGTTTCTTGTAATAATATGGTTCCTAATAAGGTTAGATTTTATACTATAAATAACAATGGAGTTTCCTGTGTTCGGTGCATTAAGCTAATATAATATTGAAAATTTGTTCCCAAATCTTCAGATTTTTTAGATGTTTACTTTGGTTATTGATAACATATTTGTGGGCTAATATATGTTTTATCGCTAAGATCTTAAAATTGTCCCAAGAAGTTTGAGATGGGTTCAACCAATTTGTAGCTATGTAGAGCTTCATTAGCAGGAAAATATTCATAAGTATGATCATCTGGGATCTAGATAGATTATTTGGAGGGATATGTAATATCATAAATTCCCACAAAAGCGTTGAATTTTGATACCCCATCTTTTGTAGTTGTAGTTTTAGGGAATTCCAAAGTTTATATATACATTTACAGCACCAGAATATATGTAAGAGGTCAGCAGTTTCATCTTTATAATATGGGCACTTAGGAGAATTTTTGGAGTTAAATTTAAACAAGCTAAGACGTGTGTAGTAGGCATTATTGAATATCATGAGTTGGGTGAATGCTAACTTTTGAAGGGAGATTGATTTTACTATTAATTTAATTGCGTTTATTAATTTACTCTCTTCAACCAATGGTAGTTTTCCTTTCCAATGATTTGATACGAGAAGGTGGTCTTGATATTTGAAGTCTTTTATCAGTTTATATGTGTATGTTATATATTTGGTAGTTTGTGATAGGGCTTGTCATATTGAGGTACATGTTGTTAAGTCCTCTTTATTAATAGTTAAGTTTTTAAAGTAGCTTGAAGATAATTCTTTAATCTGCCTCAACATCACTAGATATGATTTGGGGAGATTAATTTCCTGTCTTAGATCATGAGCAGAATAATTCAAATATGGGTATATATCTTGTAGAGTTAAGTTGATTATAAGTGGGAAGTTTTTTAAATCTATAAGTTGATTATTAATTCTCAGGTTAGGGTTTCTATGAAAGGGTTGTAAGATCATCATATATTGAAAGAGATTTAATGATCTAAAAAGATTTTGTATTAATGTTATATAGATTTTAATGTGCTCCATTAGAGCGTATGATTTAATGATATCCCTGTTTAGAAAAGGTAAAGCTTTGGGATTCATATTCAGATGCTCGATGTGTTTATAACCCAGTCTTAACCAGTTTGGGGACCATTTATTATTTTGTATGACATAATTAGCTATTCTTATAATTCTATTGGCATTTATAATTAAGTAATATTTTTCAAAGCCGGGTAAATCTAAACCACCTCTATTTTTTGGGGTCATCAAATTATCATATGATATTCTAGTTTTCCTTGGTTCCCATATAAATTTTGCAAGTTCAATATGAATTTGTTTAAAAAACTTCTTGGGGATTAACACTTGAGTAAATCTAAAGATATATAATAATCTGGGTAGAACATTCATTTGCTAATGGAAGTAATTTCAGGTTATTCCATCTCCTTTGATCAGATAAAATGTGTTCCCAATTTAGTTTAACATTGTTGAGATAAAAATCCTTGTTGTCTGTGGAGAATGCGATTCCTAAATATTTAATCTTTTCTTCAGATTTTACTTGTCCTATCAAAGGTAGAAGTGAAAAGGGTTTAGGCATTTTCAAAGGAAATATATTGTTTTTTTAAGGTTTATTTTATAGTTTGATATTAATGCAAAGTCCTTGACAGCAGATAGTATTTTTTTGGTATCAGAAACAGGTGTTGTACAATATATATTAAGATCATCTGCAAAAGCTGCCATAGAGATCGGGGCATTATGGTATACATTTTGTTTAATATGTAGAAATAAAGGTTCTAAATTTAGATTAAATAGTAGGGGGGATAGAGGACATCCTTGTCGGGTACCATTCCTAATTTGTATTCTTTTAGAAAACACTTTATTTATATATAAAGTTGTATAGGGGTTATTATATAATTTTTGTAATGTTAAGATGAATTCTTGGGGTATATTAAAATAAGGTAAGGTGTTAAATAGAAATTTTATGTTAACTCTATTGAAGGCCTTTTGTGCATCAATAATAAGTGCATACATATTTAAATTCCTTTGATTGGCATAAGAGATTAAAGTATGAAGTGTTAAGGTGTTGTCACTGGCTTGCCTAGAAGTTAAGAAGCCAGTTTGTTCATTGGAAATGATTAAATTCGTTATTTTCTTCAGTCTGGTAGCTAAAATAGAATTCAGGATTTTAGTATCAATGTTTAAAAGTGATATAGGTCTATAATTGTCTGGGTTTTGAAGATCCGAATTTTCTTTGGGTATAAGGATTGTTTTGGATGCATTAAAGTGTAAGTCATTGATTTTGTTATTAATTATATAATTTAATGTATATGAAAGTATTTTAACAACAGTATTGCAAAAAGTTTTATAAAATTCTGCTGTGAGGCCATCTGGGCTCGGAGCTTTGTGTGATTTCAAATTTTTAATTGTTGATGTTATTTCCTCCATAGAAATTGGTTGTATTAAATCTCTCTGTAGATTCTCGTCTATTTTTGGGAAGTTCATTTTTTGTAGGAAGTCACTATAATTTTCGTTTGTAGGTGATTCACCTTGATCTCCATACATTTGGGCGTATATCAATTCAAAAATGTTAATGATATCATTAGATTTCGTATATATTTTGCTTTTGTAATATAATTCCGGAATTTGAGAGGGTGATTTGGATTGGTTAATAATTCTTGCTAAAGCCCTTGATGGAGTTTGGATATAGTTAGCATATCTTGCCAGTATTTTCATCTCATGAAATGCCAATCTATTATTTTGGATCAGAAAGAGATCTTTCTGACATTTTAAAAGTTCTGTTTCTGTTTGTGAGTTATGATTCTGCATTAGTTCTTGGTCTAGTGTTTTAATTTTAGACTCTAGAGTTTGCTCTTCTCTGAGTTGGATTTTTTTATAAATCTGTGCTTTAGCTGCAGCCCATTCAATATCAGGTGTATGCTGATATTCAACTATCTCGACTAATAAAGATTTGAGAATATCCTGAATTTCCTGGATTATTTCTCTTTTGTGTAATAGGTTTGGATTTTAAGACCAGTTATATCCCTTCTGTGATAAAATGTTTCTAGAGTCATTGTCAAAACATAATGTAATTTTAGAATGATCTGATCGGTAACGAGCATGAATAGATACTGAGAGTACTACTTTCTGAACCTGCAATGTTACATCTGTCTTTGCATAATCTAAGACAATGACCACTACATTTCTTTTACTGAGGACAACTTTAATGGTCCTTTTCTTGCAAGTCTGAGAGAGTTACATCTTTTCCGTCATTCACATGAGTTTTCAGGATTCGCATTACAAAATGCAGCAAATGCACCTGTTCCTCATATGTTTCTTGTTAAACTTAGTTGTCTCTGTTGGTCTCACAACCCCAGAAGAATGGCTGTATTTGACAAAGTCATGTGATACAAAACATTTATCTATTATTTTTTTGTTTATTATTTGCTGCCAAGCTTTCCATATTTTTGAGTCTTTTAAATTTGTCCAATTATTGCACCTACATAGCAAAATTAGTTAAGAAAAGAAGCAAACAAAAAAAATATTTTGGAATAATTTGTGTGTAGCTGTAATCACTGCTAGATGATTTAATTTGCATGTTTTTTTTTTATTTGTTAAACTTTAATTCATTAGACTGAGTGTATGACCAGATTGCTCAGGTTTATTGGCAGGGAGTCAGGATGCTAGTCTTTTGCAAAGTAACCATTCCTGTTCTGTTATATTTTACTGTTGTTAATCAGGTATCTCAAGTTTTACATTGTATTCTAATAGAGCAAAGATGTAAATATAAAGAAAATAATAATGTATTTTTTAAACAAATTAGTGCTTCTTATATAAGAAATACTATGTGTCTACATGTGTTTGAATTTGGATGATGTGATTTTCTGTTGTACTGTTTTACCATTCAGTGGAAATTGTTTTAAATTTAAAAAAAAATCTGCCATTGAAATTTATAATCAAAAGTGAAGATACATAAAAAGGAAAGCTAATTTATACAGAGGTCAGTTATACAGACTGAAGATAAACAGCACATGCAATGATTTTCTGATACCAGTGTGGAATATAGAATATTATCATATATGATATTATTCTGCCTCTTTTTAAAAACGACATTGGTTGTCCTCTTTTAAATGAAATATTTGATCAACTCCTCCTAATTAGCCCTGGACTACTGATTTATTTAAGGATATAATTGTCATATAGCCTCAGCTCTGTAAATTGTTGACATGTATAATGGTTAAAATTGCTAAAGATTCCTAAAGAGCAACACATAGAGTTGAGTTAAGCATTAATGACACCCAGTGCCTTTGCAGCATTTTTTTTCTCCCCCTGAACCTGCATCATTGCACCTGCCCAGCCCCGGAGTCCCCCACTTCTCCTTGCTGAGTATCCCAGACATGATCTTTCATTATGTGCACCCCCCCATTCCTTGAGAAGATGATCTGTAGATAACAGTTGGCTAGACCTAGAGAATGAGGGATCCCAAGGAGTTTTGCAAGTGCAGAGCTGAGAGACATTTTTCTAATAGCATTTGTCATATTCCCTAACTCGGTAGTGACTACTACAAAGGCACCAGGCCATTGTCGCCACCACCTTCAGTCAACATATGATATTTCCCAAGGATCCTGCTTTCCATATGAAGTTTCCTAGGCAGTGAGTTTCCCCAACCCCTCCACCCCCAGAATAAGAGAGCTGGCTGTTGGACCTTTCATCCTATTCTCTGCCCAGCCAACCCTACCAATAGCTCAAGTGTATCTTAGATCTCAGGTCACTGGAATTGTAGGCTGTCACCTCTATTCCATCAGGTAGCTCACCTATGCATCATTTTGTGTAACATAAATATAAAAAAATATCCCACATGTGGCCTAAAAAGACCCTCTATCCTATTATTATTCCACTGCAGCAAAGTTCTGAATTTGTGTAAATTGAAACTCCAGTTATGACCCACAAACATGTCTTATCATGTATGATCCACAAACGTCTTATCATTTATGACCCACAAACATGTCTTATCATGTATGATCCACAAACATGTCATCATTTATGACCCACAAACATGTCTTATCACATATGATCCATAAATGTGTCATAACGTTGTTGTTGTTGTTGTGTCTTTCGGCTTATCCTGGTTAGGGGTCGCCACAGCGGAACTCCGGTCCGCTAATGTTTGGTAGTGGATTTTTACGTGCCGAGTTACCAGCCCTGATGCACAACCTTCAACGAAGGCACGCCCATTCATGCATGCCTCCACACAGAAGATGCTCTTGCCATTAAAACACCAATGTGTTGCAAAGAGGCAAAAAGTCATGCACTGACTAATTTAGACTGTTGGTATGAAGAGCTAATACTGACTAATGCAATGGAAGAACATTTAGTGTGACTCAATAGATGGTAAGAATAAAACCATGTTACTTAAATCAGTTAGTCAAACTTCTTCAAGTCTGTACTGGAAACTTTTTATGTGGAAATATATACATAGAATGCTTGTTACTCATTATAAAATTTCTAAGTTTAGTAAAATGACTTCTTCAGTTTCTTGGAAATGTAATAAACATATAAAAGCTGATTGTTTATGGATTGAGAAAAATTAAATGTATAATGGGAAGAGATAAGCATGTTTTCAAGGGGTTACTGTCTCATAAATTTTTCTTTGTATAAAATAAAATAAGTGACACCTTGTGTGGCAGCAGCTACTCTGGCTCCCAGTGTGCATTTTGTATTTTTATGTTTGGTTTGTTGACTTACCTTCCATTTGGGAGTTTTTTTTTTGGTCTAATGTGCAGTCGTCTGCAACTGTGTTTTCTTTTGGGCTTAGGCTGTGGATTTGCTGTGTTTTAGAATCATGGCTGTTTTGGATCATTGGGGCTGACCAGGGCCATTCAAAGCCGATAGTAGTTGTGCCGATGGAGGATGGAGGAAATCTGGCTTGGTCTGCTGGTTTGGATGTTCGAGGGATCAGTCTGAGTCTTGGGATGATGTGGCTGCTGGAGATGAAGCTTGCAATGGTTTGGATGGTGGTGATGGTGAGGATTGCTGTGGTTGTTTGGTTGCTTGATCACATTGGTCACTTCTGATTGTCCGGGCCTTCAAATGGTGGCAGTTATTTTGGGTTCAGTTGAATTGGAAGAGACCGGTTTGGGACTTGGGACATTAATGTTGCTGAATTGGAGCTAGTGATGGTGTGGATGTTGTGGATAGTGAGAATTGCTGTGGTCACTGTGATGGGTCGAGCTTGGTTAATGCAGATGTGGTACCTTCGGATGGCTTGGACTCTGTGTTGTTGTCATGTATGTGTATTTTGTTTATGTGTTTATGTTTACACGAGCTTAGAAAAACTCAATTTTGTTCAGCTGTGCATTGCTACTGCATGATCTGAATGACAATAAAATTTACTTTGACTTTTTTGATCAAGAATACAAATGAAAGCTCTACTTCTTATATTTGTAAAAGCCAAAGAACAACAAAAAATATTTTGAAGTCTTTTGGCAGTTGCTAGAAAAGTTATTAGAAAAAACTGGAAATCAAACTTAGTTCTTACTTTCAATTAATTTTTTTAAAATTCAACAGCAAAAGAAGTGATCAAATAAGCTCTATAAATCCTACTACGACTTTTAATGGTTGGGATAGCCTTGAAATGCTGCTATGAAATACCAGGACTCTTAATGTGTTGATTGTTTAAGATTACCTTGATGATTCAATGCAACACTGTATAACTGTATATATATTATAAATATGTTAAATTAATAAATTTTTTCTTTAAAAAAGACAAGTGTCATCTAGCAGCTTTAAGGGTAAATTCTTAAGGAGATACAATGCAAGAGCTGCAGTTAAAAAAAATAGCTGCACCTTATCATTAATGACATAGTTAAATAATTATTATTAACTATTTACTGAACTACTTTATGAGCTTGGGCACCATCTGCTTAAATCTCAGGAACTACTTACTGTCTCTCATTCACAACTGTTTCTGCTTCCATTCCAAGCAGAAAACATAAAAGAGAACAAAACAGCATGTTTGCAGGGAGGGAAAGCCCCATGGAGCCCAGCATAGAGAGAGGTCTACTCACACCCTCCCATCTTTGTACCTGCTACTTCTGAGATTGACAGAGTATTTATATACATCAGGGTCATGTATCTGAGTCAGGTTAAACTCATTTACATTAATGAGCTCTCAGATGTGAGCAATTAGTCAGCAAGCAGCTAGAGTATGACTAGTTAAACTAGAGCCCTTTGTTGGTCTGGTTGTAGCTGTACTTTAATGTACCCATAATAATATTCAGCCAGTCAGACAGTGTGGGTTTTCTGGCCAGATAAAAAAGACTTGTCTTAATCTAATGGATTAGCTGATCTAAGATGACTAGCATGGTACTGGAGTATGGGCACATTTCCTGAAAAATGGTCAGCTGGCATTTTGATGAGATACCCAGGAGTCATGTGCATCTGTAGTGATTATGGCCTTTAAAAGGACTGCAGAAGGACAGTGAGGCATATGGTGGTGATGCATGCCATTTTTGGTTAGTTGTACCTGCCAGGCACTCAGTGGAGTGCTGATGATCTGTGAATTTTGAACAGTGATCATTATGAATTGGATTTTGATATACATGACCAAAAAGAGGCAGTCACAGCAGCATGTCAGGCTTGGGCTATGTGGCAGCCATGTAGATTGGTAATGAAAGATATGCCCTGGGGGAGGTGGCATATACTTCTTATAGTAGAGGAGGCATGCACCATTCACTGATATTTCAGACTGTCTGATGAGTTAGGGATACTGATTACTGCTATGTCATGAGCATGCAATGAAGAGTACATAAAACAGTAATTTACATAACAAATTAGGGGAAGATACAGAGGTGGATCTCTAGCACACTAGTGGAATA